>NC_026475.1:6197575-6497575 GCF_000240135.3 Fusarium graminearum PH-1 | reverse complement strand
CCGGGAACCATTGTGAGACGGAGGCCGGCTTCTCCTTTCTAATACAGAGACTCTGACTCCATGGAAGCAACAAGGTTTCCGTCTAGGTCGTCTCTAGTTTAGCATTATTCCTTTGGAGCCTCGGCATACCATTTTCAGCCAATTACCGTTTTGCTGCCGCCTAAAAACAAGACCCTTGTCCTTGAAAATCTCAAACATCGTGGCAAACCAGAGCAAAATTGTGCATCAAGAAGTCTGGGCTAGATCAAGTTTTGTTTTGCCCGGGCAGCCGAGAAAAGTAATCACCTCGATAACCTACAGATACAAACAAAGCAACCAGATATTTCACCTTATCCCTCTGTGCAGAACCTGGCAAGAAGCTGAACATGACAGCATGACTACTGTTCATAGCTGCAGATCAGCATATTGTTTACCACATCCGCTCACCCACTTTTCATCTCTGCAATTTACTGCTTGCGGTTCCGCTGACTGCGGAACACCCATGATGTCCGATATTCTACGGCTTAGCGTTGTGGCGCTAATTAGGAGCCGCCGGCTGAGACACTACCTGCTCATGCTATGCTTGACCACCTTACAGAGTAGAGAATTGGAGCCTGACTGAGCTAAAAACCGAGTGGCTTGAGGCTCAAAGCTGCGCTACACTACCACACTAACAGTGGGATAAAGCAAATTAAATCTGACAATTTCCACTCCGTCTTTATTCGTCAATCTGCTCATCTGTTGTTACTCGCGGAGATCACCGAGATCTTCCCTTGACCCGAATTGTAGATTACCATGCATGTTTTCGTTCCATGGTGCGTTTTGGATAACCGAGGTGTTGAGTTTTCCTGTTTCACTTGTCCTGTATCGCAAGTTTTCTCTGCCAGTGTTACTGTTTTAAGCCATCCATGGGTCTGTTCTTCCCGAACCCAGCCATCCTGTACCCTGCAGATTTCTGAGCCCACTGTAAACACTTGACTAGCCCAGCAGGAATCGCCCTAGGCCGTGCCATCTCTACTTCCTTTCCTTTGTTTTTTCTTCTCCAACACTAATAACTCTTAGTCTCAATTGATCAAATCTCATTTGCTTGGACGTGGCGATCCTCCGCTGCCGGCCCCAGATGTTCATCGAATGGACTGCGTTGGCGCCAGTGACCCTTGGAAAAGGGTTTCCGACCCAACGCAAGGACGTTGTGGCACCACTTATGCACCGGTCGTAAGCTAAAATCAGCCGTCGAGCGCTAAAGTAGCATGACTTGAGATGCTTCATAAAGGTCCGACGTCACTCTCGCGTGGGAGATGAGCTGCTGGTTCTGTTACTAATTGTTCGTACTGGGATCTGTGCTCAGGCTGAAATGAGGCCGATACTTTGAACAAGAAGGTTATTCCACGTGGAACCCTGGGGATTGCTTCGTAGCTTCACGGCGATCGAACGAACCCTATTCATGAGATCTGATCAGAGTACGTACCATTGGTGCTGAACAGCCATTGCATTAACTCCGATACCAGATCCACAGCTTCTCAAACGTCTCAGTCGTAACCTGCCAATTATATACGCGCTGACGGAGTGGAAAACTCCCCATTTCAAGTTGTTCTCCAGAAGGAAGCGCAATCTCGCGTTATGGTTGTGGGTCAACCAGCCAAGACCATTGCACGGGGCTTCCTGATAACGGTTACAAGAGTCAGTGCTAGAAACAAATACCGAAGTCGGTAGAATATCATCCAACATACCGTTTCTCATTCATCTCAAAAAAAAAAAAAAGTAGGCTAGGGACGAAGAAAAACCCGGCAACGCATCAAGCCGTACCCAAACGAGCTTCTCGTAACTGACTCGCAAAGCCTCTCAGCCCCATGTTCCGCTCTTCCGAAACCTCTAGACTTGGCCATTCCCTCTTAGTTCTGGTTTTCCACGTGGGCGACACGTTTTCGTGCTCGAGACCATGACTGAGGACCGTACTAAAAGTATCCATGCTGTGCGCGCTTAGTCTCCCTTTTGCGGGTTTCCTCTGCTTGTTGACTGGGGATTGACACATGGATACTGGACCGTGACATTCTTCCGTGTAACCTTACCTTCAGGGGTTTTACAGCGACACGATTACAGGTTTTTCAAGCTCGTTAAAGCTGTGCTATTACCTCGGTAAGCGCAGTCTATTGCCGAGTGTAGTGTACTGCCGCAGATGCAGTGTTGCATTGACATTGTGGGACATGTAGATAATAATAGGTAAGGAAGAAAATTTGTTCTAGAATCCTAGTACTGCGAAAGGAGTATGTACTGATTGAGTTATCGTTGAGCCCCATAAACCCTGACTCGGCACATTCTGAAAATGAAGCCCCGTCGAAACTATTCTCAAGTCGATCAAGTCTCCATCGCAACGAGAACTTCTGCCTAACAACAAAGAGCCAATCTAGGTAAAGCGATTATAGTCTAGCATCATAGTTCCATAAGCTAATCTTGCGAGACACGTGGCAAATACGTAGAATGGCAATCATAGTCCACACTGGGACAAAGCTGCATCGCAGAGGCTGATAGAACCATCGGTCTGGAGGCGCCAGCCACTCTGTTATCCCACTCCCCAGAACTCGAACTTGAGCCAGGAGGCTGTTTCTCATGGATCCTTCAGCGACGATCATCCGAATAAGAATCGATTTTAGCTTTAAGGTGGTTCCACGGGCCACACAAGCTATGCAAGTGGATTTCGGGACAAGCAAATTGCCCTTGCTATATTTACGGCGATAATCGCGCTGGGGGATAAGACATCGTTTTCAGCTGGGCTAGTCACGCAAGGATAGAGTCATGTTCGTGAATACTCAAGATGTAGACTGGGCAAACGTATTGTTACCAATTGACGGAGTGGCCGACAGATGCGTTATGTTGATCACTGGGCTTGTGTACACCCATCATCCTACGAGTCAGTGGCATCTGAAGACCATTTGCTGTGAGAAAGAAATCTGAAACACTTCCTGTTAGAGCGATCGTCCTTGTGCGGAGGTTAGCCAGCTGGCTGATGCACAGAATGGGGAGATGGCTTACCGGATATCAGGAACGTTGGCCTCCTAAGTCTTGGGGTACTTTTAGTCGTTGGTACAACTGAAGAGGCAATTTTACCTTTCAAGCCTTAGAGTACAAAAGTAAATAGCCCAGTGGGTAGCAGAAATGTTGGCCTCCTATGTCTTAGGGTATAGAAATAGTTAGTTTAAGAATTATAGTCTAAGTGGCATAAGCTGCTGTAATAATTTTGTCTCTTATGCTTCCAGCGGCCAATTTTTCTAATACCTTGAGGATGGCTTACCCTAGGGTGTAACGACAGCTCGACAATACAAGGCGAAGAAAAACGAAGAGGCTGTTTTTCTACACGCAACCAATCGTAATACTCGACATTTAATCTATGATTGCACATTTTCCCAATTAATAAAGATACTACTAAAAATCAAGGCGAGAGTAATCGTGTGTCGCGTGTTTCCATGTTGATGAAATTTCCAAGATTCGAGGATGGAACTCCATCAACAACATCAAACATCAATGCGGAGAGAGGCAGAAGGCTCTCAGTAGCCGCCTGGTTAGTCCGGAATGCCTTTATATGCATAATATTTTAATCATCAACACTCGCCTTGTGATGTGTCAATGGTACTGTTTTGGCAAGTAGAGACAATGAAACAACTGCTGAAGTCTTTGTCAATATAGCAGTCAGTAAGCAGACCTTTCATCATCCAATAAAAACTCGCTGCGGGCGAATGGTTTAGTGGTATAATACTCCCTTAGCATGTTTCCTCCTGTGGAATCGTCATTGGGAGTGGTCCAGGGTTCGATTCCCTGTTCGTCCAAAATTGGTGGTTTAATTCCACTGTTATACGCATCTTTTTTTGTTTCTGTTTAGCCCGTCTCTGCTTGACAACCTTTTTCTGTGTCTTTTTTTCTCCCTTGTGAGAGTATCTTTCCCACTGAACCCTGTTCATTTGGAAGATAGACCGCTCAGCATTCCTGTTCTGTATTTTTCTTGCTCTTTTTGTGACCAATGTTAAACATAAAATATATCCCCGTTAGCCATGGAAAAGACACATCAATTGGAAGAATTGAGAGTGATACCAATATTCCAAGTAAATGCATTATTGACAAGGGGTGGCACCACATAGCGGTGATGATAAATCGCGGTCTTTAACCATAATTCTGGTTGAGAGGGCGACGAATGACTCGCCATTGGTGCGCATCCTACTTTCTCCAACTGCAATAACAAAAGACATTGTTTGTCCAATTACAACAGCCAATTTAGGTGAGAGACTTTCACTTGCATGAGTCCAAGACTTTCGCATACTTTGAGCTACGTCACAAACAGGAAAGAGATCTCCCATCAGCTCATATGCCCCCTGAACAGAGATCAAGGCCTAATCCCTATACGGGGAAGCTGTCTCCGGTGACCCAATCAAGAAAAGTCATCATTGTCTTCTTTGTTCCCCACACAGCACCTTCACGCGGGGACCCCGCAAACGAAGTAAAGCTTCAGGGGTGCAAAGCCAAGCCACGGGCCTACTGTCCTGAAAGAGACAGGTCATGACACCATGAATGCTCCTGCCGCACCATTCATATGCCGGCGCTACAATTAAGCATCTATCACAACGTCGGTAGATATTCCGAACTCGTCTGGCAGCATCACGAGTTGCCTTTTGGACAACGGTACCGAGGCTACACTCATAAACATAGTTCCTATAAAAAGACCAAAAGATCGTCAGGTTGGACAAGTTTAGATTGTGCCTCTCATCTGCATCTCGTAGTAACCATGCGTTTCCAATCACTACTCTGGGGAGGCCTTTTGGGTCTTTCTACCGTCCTGGCTGCTCCCACCGCCAACTCAGGCGTTCAAGAGCCCCCTTCACAGGTCAAGCGTGCCGTTCCTACTTCAACCTTCTCCGGCAACGTCATCTTCTCTCCTCCCTCCAACGCCGGGTGGACTGACCCTCGTGTGCTCTACGCTCGCGCCATCCAGCTCTCCGATGGCTCTCTCCTCTCCACCTGGGAGAACTACTCGCCTGAGCCACCACTAGTTTACTTCCCCATCTACCGATCAACTGATGGTGGTGTGAAGTGGACCCAGATTGGAAAGGTCCAGGACACTGTTAACAACTGGGGACTGCGATACCAACCTGATCTCTATGAGTTGCCTCGAGCCATTGGAAAGTGGCCCAAGGGCACTATCCTAGCCACTGGAAACAGTATCCCCACCGACCTGAGCAAAACCAAGATCGATGTTTATGCTAGCACCGATGGTGGAAAGACCTGGACATTCACCAGCTCCATTGCCTCTGGAGGAGAGGCTCGACCTAACAATGGCTTGACCCCTGTCTGGGAACCTCACATGATGGTTTACAAGGAGAAGCTTGTGTGCTACTACGCTGACCAGCGTGACCCAAAGCATGGGCAAAAACTCTCTCACCAAACCACCACAGATCTTGTGAGCTGGTCTGCTCTTGTCAACGATGTTGCCGATAGCAACTACAACGCTCGCCCTGGCATGCCCGGAATCACTCTCCTGCCCAATGGCCAGTACATTTTTGTCTACGAGACTTGCGGCACCGACGGCTGCCGTGTCCACTACCGTCTGAGCGCCGATCCCCTCAACTTCGCTGCTGCCAAGGACATTGCTCTCGTATCCAACAAGGGTACTCGTCCCGTCAGCTCACCTACCGTTGTGTGGAGCTCGGTTGGTGGTGCCAATGGAAGCATCATTGTTAGTGCCGGAAGCCAGAGCCAGATCTTTGTCAACAAGAACCTGGGCGCTGAAAACTCTTGGGTTGAGTTCGCTACGCCTCAACCCAACGCGTACACTCGAGGACTTATGGTTTTTAAGGAGAACGACAACTTTCTGCTTATCATTGGCGGTGGATGGTTGCCTCCAAGCTCTAACAACCAAGTCAGCTTGAGTGTCATTGACTTGAAGAAGACTGGATTGTAGTTTGTATATGTGGAACGATCGAACTGCCAGTAGATATATAAACATTACTCTATGCCTGTCAATAAACTTTGAACCCAAGATCACGCACAAACGAAACTATCGCTAGTTGGCACGTATTACAATTTGGACAGTAGGGAGAGATAGGTGTAAGAACCATCCTCACTTGATCATATTCTGACTATAAAACTGAACAAGAAAGAGATAATGTCAAGTTGAAAGCAATTGAGAGAAGATGACTACAGCTAGCGTGTATGTATTTAGGCCTCAGCAGCAGTTATGGTCGATATGCATATGGTATATCAACTGATTTACGCACTGGTATACAGTACATAGACTATCGTTTGACTGACAGATTGATTTAGTTACAGAAATGCAGAGAAAAAACCAAGCATATAGTAATGTTTCTATCTTGAATGTTGCCTTAAGTAAGACAGCTATGCAACACTATTAAACCATTAAAGATAGATATTAGTTCGGTTACAACGTCCTGCGAGTTGAAATAGCAAAGAAATGTACGATTGTACTGAACAAACATCTTCCCTGTCATCTTCAACTCGGTATTTTGTGAACGAATGTGCGGTCTATCATTCAAACACAAGAGGTGCAAATCTCAGATGTAACTATCCGCAGTTCAGATACGTCGCTTTCTTTACAACTGACCCCTAGGCAGGAGAAAGCTGCAATCTCGATATTTCCAGCGCTTTCACAGAGGCATGGTATGTCAGCGAGGTCTGTACACCCGACTTCAAAAGCTGCTGAGGTCAGACATGTTACCTTGTCTAGTATTAGCATGAGGCTGATAATATTGAAGGAAAACTACTGACCCCGCAAGGTGGGATGGAGGATATCTGGGTGCAGTCAGGGGGCATGGGTGTTGTTGCCGCCAAATGCTTGTAGGCGACAGTGGCGAACATAATGAAGATTGATCTGGCCCGCATCGTTGCAGATGTTTAATTAAATAGACGTTAGCAATATGGCCGAGAAATACTTCTGATCAAATCGTGAAGAGAAGAGCTCATGGTATCTATAGGATGGACTCATCCGTATCAGACCTATTATTGAGAATCAGATGCTGTATGCTACACTGTTGCAAAGCTTCTTGTGCATCAAACTTCTTAACTTCTTATGTCATTCAGTGACTCATTTAAAGCACGGCATCTAGTCCAGCGGTCGGGTGGACCAACTGTGCACAGGTTTGTGACGAATCGTTATGCTGTCTATAGTGGCACGACCGACAATATCTCAAGCAAAGCCTCGCTTTAACACATATTGGTAGTATGGCGTTGTCCAAGGGTAACAGTATCTTCACAAGCGAATCGGTCTTCTCCATTCAAGTCATGCTCTGAAGAACAACTTTACATATGGTTGTATGACTACGTGAATATGTTTCACATCGTTCATCACTGTCCCACGAGCCTGTAATCAAAGGCACATGCTTTCAAGGTATTCACGCAACTAATATAGCTTGTATTCAGGTATATAATGTCACTTATATGTCCCAATAAATATACCACATCTAAGCACAGGCAGTGCAGACGGCAGCGGCGGCAGCTTGCACTGATAGAGCCACGGGAATTCCACAGTTACCGACAACACAGCCAAGAGCTGAAGCCTGAATCACTTCAGAGCTAGCACACTGGCAAGCAATGTCGGTGCATCCAGCAGCTGCAGCTGCAGAGGTGATACAAGGGGCCTTCAGAAGGTCATTAGTACATGATGTGTTTGAGTATCGATTGTGTCACTTACACCGCAGGTGGGAATGGCTGACGTCTCGGGGCAGTCAACTGGTGCGGCCTGTGGCATGGCAAAGGCAGTGCCGAGGAAAGCGGCGACGATGAAGGAGGTGGTGAACTGCATGTTTACTGATGGGATGGAATGATATGGATGTTTGTGTGTTGGATTGATGAGCTGTTTGTATTCAACTTCAAAGGACCACGGCGTGGTATTTATAGACAGATCATAACTCATCCTCACTGCGTTTCCCCGCCTTCTTTGTTTCTCCAGTGAGTGCATGTGAATACCATCTTGTTCATACCTGTCCGGCGCTTGGAGAACGTTCAGTGAGGTCCCAGAAGATCATTACCGTTGCATACCCTGTATTACAGCCATCTGAGACGGATGGTGTTTCCTCATGTGGTATGACGACTCGTAGATCGTCACACGATTGAGGTCGAGTCCAGAATGAGCGACCGGCCGGCGAGGAAAATGCCGAGAGGCCGAGGCTTGCAACTTCAAATTGCTTTGAAAAACATTACACGTGAAGTTATTATTGAAAACATGTCACAATTATACCAAAAGAGAGCAGGGTTCCCCACAAACAGTTCCTGGGGTAGCGGAAGGTGGTACTGTGCCGTTACATTTGCGGCAAGGAACTTGGCAAGACTAGTAGATATCCTTGTCGATATGTAGACGTACAATATGGGGAAACGGCAAAACGCCTCTATGAGAGTTGAAGAATTAGTTACTCTGGATCTGTTCGACGTCTACAATACTCATATTATACTAATATCAGGCCAATTAACTTTGTAGGGATGCAGGGGCAAGTGGCTCGAAAACCCTCAGGTAACGGCTGGAGGCAACCGAGGCTCCTTGTATATTGACGTGGAAGAAAATCCAGTCACAAGTGATTGAACTTGCTGGTGTTCAGTCTATTGGCGCCGCGGTACCTTTATACCTGCTTAGAATTAAATGGACTTTTAGAAAAGCGTTGATATCCGGACAGGCCACTCTTTGTTTAAATCCTTGCATGTCTCCGCAAGGTCATAAAGGAGCAACCCCCTCCCCCACTATAGATGCATACACTTTGAAACTATCTTCCACCAATATGATGAGCCTTGATAGAAATACTGGGACAACTAAGTTGTAGAAGATTGGTAATGAGATGATTCTTGAGACATCTAAACGCCTTCGGTGGATCACTGTTGAGTCTGTACAAGCTTGTCCGACTAGCTTGGTTCTCCTGATGGGTAACAAAGCTAAGGCCTCCATACTTCCTGAACTTGGTATTGAGCCCAGCACCTGCGCTCTCCATATGAGTCAAGGCGAGATTCAATTTTAACAATAAACATGGGTGGCCTCAACAAGAGCCCATTTTTTATTGCCAATGTGGAATGGCCGACCTATAACTCCATTCGGATTACAGCTAGCAACACTCAAGGACTTGGATTGAGAGTGAGACGTTTACTGTACCTTCAGGAACCCTGGACTTACATGAGATGGTGGGCAATATATTCCACAAAATTTGTCTATTGTTCACGGATTTTGTGTGTAGTTTTGTTATGGGCATTGGTGGAGCTCATAGCACCGCTATTCATCACGAGATGCTTCTTGAGAGAGGACATACCTCTGCGTCTGTACGCCCCTGTTCACAGATTAGAAAGATCGTTCGGAGATACAGGCCGCTCTCGGCTACTTGGATGTGAGTAAGACCATAATTTTGAACGGCTGTTTTCAATTGATCTATATTGTCTCTGCATCCTCTGCTTTTCTAGAGTTCAGTAACATCAGAAAGTGGAAAAGGCGTTAGACTTTGCTTCGAGATATAATACACTTTCTTATCCTGACTCAATGGATACGGAAAGAGCCGAGTATCTTGTTATCTCTTTGTCAAAATCTGGAACTGATGGAGTGAAGTAACTCCGCGTTAACAGCTTCCTCATAGATAGCTCTTGAAGTTATCCGAGCCTCCAGGACACAACAGCTGGTTCCCTGTGACACAACATACCATATCAGCGATTTAGTTGAGAAGACCTTCGATCTTGATGGCATCTAATATTTTCGTTCCCATAACAGACTCTAACCTTCTCCTCGGTCACCGATTGCCAAAGATGCATCGTTAGTTACCTTGGTCCATGTCCCTCCTTATCTATTCTCTCCCTCGCCTCTCCTTATTTAGACTTTCTACCTTTTTGCTTAATCAATAAATGTGCATAGCTTTCGATCACCATCATGTCTGATAGATTCTCTCTTAGGTCGTCTTATTTCGTGCTATATTTAAAACCTCGAAGCCTTCGATGACAACTTCTTTTCTTGTCAAACAGATCCAGCAGAAACCATTATGCAGTTTGAGCAGTTTTGCAGTCTCGGCAGCATTTTAGTAACCATCATATCAACAACTAATTTGTAGACATAAAAAAAGAGTGGTTTTTCATTCGATCGGATAATACATGTATATGCTGTCTGCGGCGCTGCCCCTGGGATTGCCTTCCGTACCGTCACAGCTTCTATAAACTGTAGTTTACCTCGTTTCATCTGCGAGGAAAGAATGATGCATGTATGTTCAATTTAAACGTTTGCATTCTCTACGATACTTCGGTAGAAGGGCGCCGCATCCAGGAGGACATGATACAACAACAGCTTGTATCCAAGTTTGGATAAATGTTTGTTAAAAGCTGTGGTTCTTATAGACTCTCTTTGGGACTTGGAGTAACTCATAGGGCTACCCTACACTATATAGAGACCTCTTGAATGTCATTGGCACAAACTCAGGTGAAAAGACCCTTATCGATGCTGGCATCACTGATGGAAAGCGCTACCGCAGTCTCAATTTAGTGCCTTGGTATTCTTGGCCTTCTGTCCTTTGGGAAACATATTGTCATTCGTCCGTATCTGTTCATGGCGCAGCGGCTTCCCTTGATACCTAGTCTGATGGGCTTCGTGCTCTCACCGACGATAGATAGTGGATCTTCAACCCAGCCTCTGGGGGCGATTTTATAAGAGGTCTACAGTCACATCGTGGTATTATGGATTCCACATCGCTAAGCGAAATAGGTGCCATGCTTAGGGCCACACTGACAACGGTTGAAGACCGGAGCGAGCATGTGAGCCGCAACGAGCTATCACGGCGTTGGGCAACGGCTGTGTACTGGATAAACTGATTGTATGTAAGAGATAAGTTTCAAGAGTGATGCTTCTACCTATTTCTCTGCTGACCATTACCTCCGTCTGTATTTTCTATATTCCGCATTCTTCTTAGTGGTCATAGCGTCATGTCGTGAAGGGCCACTTGGCCAAAGCACTAAAAAGCGAAGGTGACAAGGGTCCGTATCTGCATCGCCACAACTTTAATGCCTTCGCCCCCGTAGAGTCGCATCAAGACGAAGGATTGTGCATCGGTAATAGCAAGCCCGATGCAGCTAGTTAATAGCGATTCTCAGTAAATATAAGCGCTTGTGCCTGTTCTAGCCTTTTGCTTGTGTTAGTCCTGCAAGCATGCTACGGCATGAACCTTCCTGAGTCGGTGTTGAAGCCGAGGGCCCGTTATCGTTATCGCGGCTCTGGCCTGAATTACTGTTATTATTAAAAGATAACTGTTAGTACATACGATCCTAGATACAATCTCAAGAGCAGTTGAAATTCCGTCAAACACAATCAAGTTCAGCTAGAGAAGTCCCGAGCAATGGAGGGTTTGAGACAATCAATGACTCTCATGTTTGTCAATTGTTTATCACAAGGCGTAAGAAAATATTGAAAGATAAAAACCTCCAGGGTAGAATTCAGGTCACAAGCTCTTAAGCCGCAGGTTTTAATTGACTATCCAACTATGTATTCTACTTCGTAAAATTTTTATGGATAGGAACAACTTGACTACACTTCACCTGTCTCTGTAATAAGATGACTGTATGCAAGATTTCTGACTGGCTGTCCATGTTGGTCTTGGAGATAGAAACTATGGGGTTCGATTTAGGCTAATACTACACATTGCCACGAAATCGAACAGGCTCAGGTCGCTGCCAAAGAGGGGTATCCATAGGTCAGGCAAGTTCCTTTTCCCATAATGTCTAAAGTCTTAAGCAAATTGGCATCAGTAATCATTCTGTCAGTTAGCAAGACTAAACAATATAGAGAAGTAAGCAACATGGTACAGCCTAACGACCTACATTAGTGCTGACGGCTCCACTGTCGATTTCGTAGAAATATATAGTATTTATCCTCCGGAATGCAACATCGTATGCACCTAAGCTGACAGGAACGAGATCCTACGGGAAATTCCTTTAGCGGCAGTGCTATAAGGTGCCTAAAACGGCAGGTATCATAAGGTTGCTGACGGAAGGATTGATGCCAAGAAGCGGTCAGATGCCAAGCAAGTCTTGGAGAAGAGGACCCCATGAGCTTGGCTTTTTCAATAGGTGCTTGATACACTGCATACAAAAATTGTTAGTAGTTGGGATTGATGAATTTTGTTCAAGGAAGATCACGATTGAGGGAACTGGATTCAGGGACAGGAAGGAAAAGAACATTGCAATCTGGAGCACACAACCGCTATGTAAAAGGAACGTTTTTGCAACTTGTAAATAAAACTCAATGCATAAAAGAATAGACCCCGCAAGCCGCAAGCCGCAAGCCGTAATGGAACTTTGGTTCTAGTAAGGATATCGATTATCGTCGGCAGATACTCGCGATACCACCAACCATAGCCAGCTAGCATCTGACGCCCCATCTGGAAGAAGCTAGTTGGACAGCATACGAGCAGCTCTCGCTTAATAATGCTACCAAGCTATGAATAACTATGTCTCTTGTTCAAGATGAGAACGGTCGCAGGATGGGTAACCTGGTAAGGAAATAGTATAAAGCCAGGTGTTTCCTCCTCTAGAACTGTTCTATTTGATTCCTCACCCACCACTCTCCAACTTGACAACATCACCCTAAACACCAACCTTACACTTCAGCCATGTACTTCTCCGCCATTCTTCTGACCCTCGCAGCCACTGCATCGGCTGTCGATGTTAGGGCTTACAGTAACAGTGGCTGCAACGGGGGCTGGGTAGGCTGCGCGGGAATCAATCCCGGCGTTTGCTGTGTGTTTAGCAACTCAGCAAGCAGCGGCAGACTGAGCGTTTCTGTGAACGCTGTGCGTGCAACCTCTTTCTTTTCTTTGGCTTACAGAACTATCAGAACTAACAAGTCTCAACAGATCCCAAGCAGCTGGCGCATTCGCGGCGAGGCTAACACTGGTGGTGGCTGCACATACCTCGCCAACCAGCAAGATTCCAACGGCAACACAGACATCTGCATGACATACTCGTCTCGCGGTGACCGTACCGGTGGTAGCTACTCGTTCGTCGGCCGCAAGCGCGCTGCCGACAACTCTTGCCCCGCCGAGCAGCCTGATGGCGGAAAGTGCGAAGCTGGTGTCAAGCCCGACCTGCTTGGCCTTTCTGATGGCACCGTCTACAACATTGCCGACTTGTCCGACGAGAAGGTCGAGGAGTTGGTGAGTTTTGCCTGCAGCTCTAGAAGAGAGGTGATTATGATGCGCAGGATGGATGCTGACCCGCTTACAGGAGAAGATTGCCAACACCGGCGCTGGTGCCGATGCTGTCCCTGCCGAGTTCGAGCCCCTTCGCCGCTAAATCGAGGGTTAAAACTAAATGGATGGTCCGTGATGAGGGTATATGTCGGGACGGGAGGTTTGGATACAACAAGGATAGGCTGGAAGTATATATCGGACTGAAGGTATCCTAAATAAGAGCACCTTCGGTTGATTACATATACCTCAGATTAAGAATATATACATTTATTCAACTAAAAAAGTCTTTTTCAACTGTATTTATGCCAATTTCCATCGTATCTCATAACAAGTCCGCTGCTCATTGACGAATGTCCGCGCCGATAGAAGAAAGATATTTACACTTTTGCTGCAGCTCTTGACTCGTCTTCTCCATCTTTGTGCTACCGCCAGTTTCAAAAACAATGCGCTCCTTTCCCTTCTCAGTCCATGTCTCCCACTTGACAGAACCCTCATGTCGGTGAGTGTTCGGGTCCAAGGATCGAATAAAGCTTGACCAGTAACCCTGAACGACTGGGATAACAGGTCCATTCTTCTCACCCGGGAAATAACTTGCTGGAGGATTGTTATTACCGGATCCAGGTCCAAAGATTGCATTCAGCTCGGCCACATGGGGAACACCAAGACCCTGTGCCATTTCAGCAGGGTCCTCGACGTTATACCAGTAGTTCCAAGATTTGGAAACACCGTACTTGGTCAGTGCATTTGAAATATAGAGACCAGGGCACATGTATCGCATGTCTCCATATGCTGTGCTGGCCTGTCGCCAATAACATCCGGCATTGGGGCAGGTGTTGTTCTTGTTGGGGTAGAGTTCATTGATCTCGCCGAGCTGCTCCAGTGTCAAGAAAGGAAATTGGGCTTTAAGAAACTCGTCGCTGTCGCCGATGCTGGCGGCGTCCCGAGGTGCGAAGGGAGTTCCACCATTGGTATCATCACCTGTGATAAGAGGGACTTTGATGAACTTTCCTTGCTCGAAGAGCTTATATGTTAGGTCAGGAATCAAGTCGTTGTCGAGAGAAACAGTCCACATGTAAAGAGGAGCTTTAGAGCTACCCTCAAATGGGATGGCGTTGTTGACTTTCTGTATGTCTTGGGGCGACTTGGAGCGAATGCACCGTAGAACATCCTTCTTGGGACCAGCACAGCCAAGACGGATAGCCAGATTTTGGTACTGGTAGGATGACTCCTTGGGCGTTAAAAGTGTGCCAAAAGAGATGGACTCGGCGGAAGCGCCATGGAAGAGTCCTTCATCCTTACCACCATACGCACTCAAGTGAAGACTGACGCTTGCAGCACCAGCAGAGTCGCCTCCAATGACCACATGGTCCGGATTGCCTCCGAACTTTGCAACGTACTTCTGAACCCACTTGAGAGCTTTGCGCTGGTCATGGAGACCGAGGTTAGGCTTGATATCAGCACCATCATTGAGGAATCCGTAGACTCCAACGCGATAGTGGATGCTGATGACAATCATATCCAGATCACCGGCCTTGACGAGAGCCGTTCCGTTGACGTTGGGGTTGGCATTAGTGTTGAAACCACCACCCTGGATGTAGAAGTAAACTGGAAGTTTGCTCTTGCTTGAGGCGTGTGTTGGGGCCCAGATGTTGAGGAACAGGCAATCCTCGTCTTCGGTGTTACCGATGACGCTTGGGTCACTGCTCGTTCCGATGCAAACAGGCTTGCGCTGTTATTGATGTCAGCCGATATCTTCCAATTTCATTTGAGCGAGAAACTATACCTTGGTAGCATCCTGTACTGCCCTTACGCGACTAGGATCTTGAGGCAGTGTCCATCTCAAATCTTTGACTGGCGCAGCACCGTATCGTACACCGAGCCATTCAGAGACACCATTCCCAAGATCTTTGCCCTTGTATTTACTGTAACCGAGATCGACAGTGGAGTCCACAGCGACAGAAGGCAGGGCAAGCGCTGCAAACAGTAATAGACGAGATACCGACTGCATGGCAACGTTAATTGATGTATAGTGAGACTATTATTGAAGTATAAGCGAAGCCGATGTCAAAACATACGATATAAGTCGTTTTCGGCTCTCAAAAGTTGATGCCGCTCTCGGCGCTTCGCCGGCGTTTTATTCCAGGTTTGCCTGACTACATCCTCATTTTTGCCTTGGTATAGATCACGAGTCGACGTTTTGATTGCTGTATTAGGTCAAGCCTTCAAAGTCCGGGGAAGTAAAGTGGTGCATTGTGTGGGGGATGGGGAAATGAACAGGGATGAGGCAGTTGGAATACCACGGTTTACCCAGCACCGACAACTAATTAGGCCGGGACTAGACAATATTCCGCCTATGCATGAGCAGTATCCTCGTATTGGATTAGCCTGTCACGTTTTCTGGTTGGTAAATCGTTGATCAAGTTTGCCGAAGACCTGACAGGCCACTAACCTGGCCCAAGTTGGGTCTATTTGGTTAGCTCTGTAGTGAAACCACACTAGAAAGATCCAAATACTGAAGTCAAGTTGGAAATTATTGCTTTGTGGCAGATGGACCTTTATACAAGTTCTGTCTATTTCAACAGACTGCCTCGAATACTTCACAGTGATATCTGATATCCAGATCTACAAAGTATTCTCAGGAGAACTACACAATCAAGATCCCAAGCTAACGTACAATTGATTACTATCCGAATACCTACCTCACGAAGCAAGGTCACTAAATCTTTCCCACCTTGTCTCAGCGTTATGATCACTGCAGAAAGTCATTCCATTTCACGGATAAAGCGGCATGAATAGAAAATGACACATAGTGTTATCTTAAACACAAGTCACTGTTGGTTCCTTACTTTGACATCGAATTCATTCTTCTGGGAGATCTTTAGGAATGCGGAAATTACCAGGACATGCAAACCAACTGTTCCGCCCTGCGTTCCCTGATTTCTCTGCTGTTGCAAATGAGAACTGAGACTGGGACAATTCGTTATATAGATGAAGAAAAACTCTTGTTTATTTTATTCTTTTTTCTTTAATATATCCACCCGCAATTCCTATTACTGTCTTGTCGACAAAGAATCATCAAGATGAACGGTTGCTGGACGAGAGTTTTATCTGCAGTCTTCGCAGCGCTGTTTCTGGCGGCTTTTACTCTCAAAAATCTTTACCCCGGAGATGACCCCTACAGATGCCGTGCTGTCCAGAGTACAGGTAGATGGATAGACCCTGTACGAGACGAACAAGGAAATCGAGATCCATACCGTCAGTGGCAGCCGGATGGATGTATCTTGAGTCAGTATGGGTCAGAAGACATTCGAAGATGCATGGAAGGTCGGAAAGTATTCCTTTCTGGAGATTCGACGTCACAGAATGTTGCACGTGCCATGGGCAACATAGTAAGTTGGTATGGCAGATGTTGAAGTAACTTGTACTGAAACATCAACAGCTTGACAGCAAGCAATTCAAGAAAGTCGACTCGAGAAAGGGATTCCAGAGAATCCAATTGTATAATACAACCTACCATGGACAAAAGATCGAACATCTGGCCAACGTGTGGCTCTCCGCCCATGGTGTTCCAGGTCAAGAAGAGTTCGTGCAGAACATCGACATATACACAGAAGAAAGACGCAACATACCATCCATCAAGGATCAAGAAGGCCCCGCGTTGATTTACATCTCAGCGGGCGCATGGTTTACTCATCCTCACGTTTTCACATCGTGGAACAAGACCAACGCGGCTGACCCCTGGGACAAGCGCTATGAACTTTTCAGAAATCATGTCGTCAGTCTTAATAAGTTCATTGGCGAAAACATCCCGGATTATGACCCCTTCATAGCCCCAATGGATCTCTACGACGGTATCGGCAATCTGATTCTATACGCGACGCCAGCTGGACCGCGATATCTGGGTGATGACCCTACTCAACAGGTAGATAGAGGCTGAAGGGCGGATGAAGTTTTCGAGATGCAGCAGTGGCTCCATGAACATGAAGGCAATCTGAACATCCCTCTTGTGTGGTCGATACCTGGCGTTGTCGCAGGTCAGGACAAGATCTGGCGCGACCCCTTGCGCTCAGGCTTTCATGTCAAGTTTCATATCACCGAGTTACGGGCCAACATTCTTTTCAATATGCGGTGCAATGCGAAGCTTGATAGAATGGTGCGTTACCCATACTCATGTACTTGCTGTACGGACTATGGTATCAAGCCCTTCACACAAACAAATTTAGTCAGATGAGGCTTGATGTACTTGACTATCTGTGTTTTCGTTGAACTCTTTCATATTTTTACCAACCGACCGCAGGATTATCACCATTGGAACTTGTTTAACATGCGAGTGGGATGTTTTGTACTGGCTCTGCTTATGTGCTACTACGCCGACCGCACGCAGATGATGGCCAAAGGAAGTAAGCCGTGGCAGATTGGCGACTTTATCGCTCTGTGTTTGCCTTGTATCGCGATTTGTCTTTCCACTATCCGACGTTCAGACCCTCCTCGGTACTTATCATTGACGCAGCCGAGTACGGACCAGCCATTTCTATCCTTGGACCAGATTGATGAATGGAAAGGGTGGATACAGGCCTTCATCTTGATATGTCACTGGACCGGCGCTCAAGAAGGCTCTATCCAAGTCCTTGTTAGTCTTTGCGTGGGCGCTTATATCTTCCAAACTGGCTACGTCCATACCCTCGACTTCATGAACAAGAAAGGCTTTTCATTCAACCACGCGGCATCGACTCTGTTTCGGCTCAATATCCTATCATGTTTACTCGCCTACTTCATGGATACTGACTACATGACTTACCACTTGTCACCGCTCCTGTCATTCTGGTTCCTCGTCGTTTACGCAACCGTGGCAGTCGACAGACAACAAAACAACGAGTTGAAATTCTTGCTAGTCAAGATATGCACTTCGTGCATGATCATCTCTTTCATCTTCCTCGACACACCGTCCACGAGCTGGACGTTTAATATCCTTCAAGGCATCTTCAAGATACAGTGGAGAGTCGAGGAATGGCAACGCAGCGTCACGCTGGACTTGTTTATAGCGTATGTTGGGATGTTGGCCGCCGTCATTGGCCGAGAGATGAAGAAGGCCGAGGTTTCAGTTCGTTTGGGACTTCGTGTATGCCTTGCTTTTGGGGGTCTGTTTTCAATCTTGCATTATCTGTCTTTCACGTCACACGTCAGGGAAAGCTCCTACATGAAGTGGCATCCTTATGTTTCAGCCATTCCGATCCTGGGTTTCGTCATGTTGCGCAATATTCCATGGTCTACGAGGAATTACCACTCTAGAGCTATGGTCTGGTTGGGCCGCTGCTCTCTAGGAACGTATACCCTCCAATTCCATATCCTCCTCGCAGCCGACTCGAAAGGAATTCTCATCGTGGACGGTCTTTTCGGTGACGGTACACTTTTGGGGGACCGATGGAGAACTCTGGTCATAATTGTACCTATTTTCTTATGGATAAGTCACTCGGTCGCTGCGTCGACGGCTTACATGGTCAAACTAATGATGCATGAAAGTGCACAGAACGAAAAGCGTGTCATGTCGGTGCTCTTACCGCATTGGATAGAGAATTTCCTCGGTTAGTCAGGCATTACAGTGCCCAAGATTCGCATTGTGTGCGTTCTTGTATTCATGTGGTGCCTCAACTTGATGACTCCGGGGCATAGAGTGCCAGTTGCATTGGATGGAGGACACGGTATTACATTGCCGACAGGTAGTTATACGAGAGAGATCCCGTCGTTGGTTCAATTGAACGACACCACTTGGTAGAGCAGGTATTCTAGAATGTATGCAATGTCTTCTTGAGTGATGGACCCTCGGTTCGCCACATGTTAACCATGATCAGCTAGCGCCAATCCCCCGCCATCTACTTATCTACAGATGGGATGAGTCAGACGGAAATACTTTTCATGCAGGAACCAATTGAGCTAATTTTTCACTCTTCAATCTATTGACGGTGTCAATTCATTCCACAATGTCGTCTTCTTCTTACCCGACGCAAGCTGTAGAGCTCGAGACCATTAATTTCACTCGTGCGATTGATGCAGCGCCGAAACAGCCTAATCCGATTTTATCCTCGGCAGGCCGACGGCTAGGGTCCCACAGCATTCAAGACCAAGACCAAGACCAAGACCAAGATCACAATGCAAGTATCACAGACGACGAAGCCTTGACACCAAGGGTTGCTGTCGTTGTAGAGAAGTGGAACGAGCCAATTGGTAACGCCTTTCGAGTCGGTTCTGTTTTCTTCAGTCTTTTCGTCTCGGGTGCCAACGATGCCGCTTACGGTGCTTTGATCCCTTACTTAGAGACATACTACGAGCTTTCATACCTTGTTGTATCGCTCATCTTCCTTTCTCCATTCGTCGGCTTCATCGTTTCTGCAGCGACCAACAATTATCTACACATGAAAATTGGTCAACGATGGATTGCCTTTATGTGCGGTGGATGTCATGCTTTGACATACCTAATCTTGTCCCAGCACCCGCCTTATCCTGTCCTAGTCTTGGCATATGTACTGGCTGGTCTGGGTAATGGCATTGGTCTTGCAGCTTGGAATTCCTACATCGGCAACCTTGCTAGGTCCAACGAGCTATTGGGCTTTATGCACGCAAGCTACGGTCTTGGAGGTACCGTGAGCCCTCTGATTGCGACCAGCATGATTACCCAGGCCAACCTTGCCTGGTATGACTTTTACTACGTGCTTGTAAGTTTCTCTACCATGAACATTATTTCCTCGGTATAATAACAAATTCTTCACAGCTTGGTATGGCTGTCCTCGAGACTGCCACCCTCACATACTCATTCTGGCCCAAGACAGCTCAGAAGTATTGCGAGACTGTCAATGCAACGGACACCCGCACTCAAGGTACCCGGGCTGCACTGTTCGTCAAGCCACACGCTCGTGTTGTTTGGCTCTGTGCCTTGTTTCTCCTCGGGTACGTTGGTGTAGAGGTCGCCTTGGGTGGCTGGGTCGTACAGTTCATGTTACGTGTTCGTAACGCCGACCCTTTCGACGCAGGAATGACAGCCGTCGGCTTCTGGTTGGGCATCACAATGGGACGCATGATTCTAGGCATGGTCATCCCAAAGATAGGTGTCAAACTGTCGCTCATCATCTTCATTCCCATCACCATGGCCCTGCAGCTCATCTTTTGGCTTGTCCCTCAGTTTCATGTATCAGCCGTGGCTGTTGCTCTACAGGGATTCTTCTTAGGACCTATGTTTCCATGTGTGATAGTGTCTGTTACGATGCTTCTGCCACGACATCTTCATGTAAGTGCCATCGGATTTGCTGCTGCATTTGGAGGAAGTGGTGCGGCTGTGCTGCCTTTCGCGGTCGGCGCTATTGCGCAGGCTAAGGGTGTTCAAGTTCTGCAACCTATTATCCTTGCCATCTTGGTAGTCTTGCTAGGTATCTGGCTTGGTTTGCCCAAAATTGAGAAGAGAAAGGATTAGTAGGGTTTTCATAATGGGTGTTTTTTTCTTTCTTTTTTTCTTTTTTCTTTCTTTGGTTGCACCAAATTTCACCCGGATGCAAAATGCCCTTTGCCCCAGGGTACCAACTTTACCGGAGTGGATGAAAGTCACCTTGTGTGATACTTGATAAAACTATTGATAGTTGAAGGTGCGTACCAAGATAAAGCATAAAAATATAGATGGAAAAAAGTAATTTCGTTCGCCCTGTGTGCCACTGCCATATTCAATACATCCATCTTCAGTCATGGCCCTTTCAACCAAGAGTCACGAAAGTATTAACTCTCTTTGTGGTGCGTGTGTCGGTTTTTAAGTTCAAAGTCTCAGTTGTCTACGCAAATATTTTGTTTTGAAGTCCCTCAAAACTCTGATGACGACATGATTATGATCTATCTCCGAGACTCTATCTAATTTCCTTTTTGAATTTAACCCAAAGTTTTCCAATGTCAAATTCTATATCCAGGTCCACTGATTAAGATTTCTTTTGTGAGGATATTAACTACATAAAGTGCCTCTGACCCCTTTGCAACGTGAATCTTTCTTCCTCCCTTTCATCCAAAATCCTACTGGTAGTTCCAACACTTTACTTTCTTACCACAAACTCAACATGGTTCGCTTTACCCTTACACCCATTCTGGCTGCTGCCGACGCAGATCAATTGATTAAGATGGGTCTCGCTACCGCCGCTGATGAACATGGCAACCGGCTACTCCACAAAGTCCACTCTCAACCAGGGGCTAAATGGGACGGGTATGCTCGGAAGGATAGGCCTTATGTCGAGAACTATCCCCAATCCTTCGCCACTATTCCAGACCAGATGTTCTCCGAGGCCACTATCTATTACTTCGGTTTCACTGCGGAGAAAACGGCAGAGATCTGGGCAGATTTTGTGCACAGGTGCAGATTGATCTCGAAGGTGATCTCGACAATCCCACTGACGTTCATACGTACTTGTGTGTCGGTATCCCTTGATCGCGAGATCGATGCCGATAACGACAAAGATGATGCTACATTGAGACGCGTCATGACTCTCTGGGGAGTATCAAACACTGTTCAAGATGTCATCTTAGATCCCGCGCAAAGACACCTTCGGACTAATAAAAGCTGTTCTCAGATGGTCATGGATGTGGTCGATACTCGATACAATATGCTATGCACCACCCGGAAAAAATCTCATTCTCGGGCGAGGTTTTGCCCTTGGCCTTCTTCTCGGGATACTGCACGTTCTACTTCTCAGCTAGACTGAGTGGTTAGTCACCTCGACAAACAGGATGAAAGATACATGACGCTGACCAAGCATATAGTCTATTGAGAGTTTCAACATGTGCACTTCAACCTCAAGACACATGAGCACGTATGTTCGATCACCCTAATACTCGAACTTAAACGATAGTCCCCGCCTACTCGCCATCAAAAACCAACAAACTCTGAATGCCGACTCTCCCAAAGCCGCCTTGTCTTAGCCGTTGACGTCCACGATGGATCGGAAACTCAGCAACGACCATGACACTTATATCCTCCATGTTGATACCAGCTCTGTTTATTAGCTCAAGCATTGATAACAGCGTGTTTCCCGTTGCCAAAACGTCATCAATCACCACTACCCTTGCACCTTTGCGAAGTGTGTCGGCGCGCATCTCAATCCCTTCCACCTTTACTCCATTCACATGAGACGAGACATGTGAGGGGCTCTTTTCAGCAGATATGGTTGGCGGTGGTAATTTCCCTGTGAGATGAACCAGACTCGAGCGAACATTTACCTCTAGCACCAGCGATGCAGCAGATATGTGCCCTCCCACGCCGCAGCTCACTATCGCGTCAACCTTGCGCCAATCGTCCGCAAAATGCTGCTTGAACAAAGATGCGCAGAGCTTGTACCCTCCTTTCTGTTGACAGATTTCCAGAACATGTCGGAACTTGATTCCTGGTCTAGGAAATTCCGGTACTGAAGGAACCATCCCAGCGAGGCGCCGGAGATCGTTGCCTAAGAAGGGAAACAGACTGTATTTGGCGAATGCCTTGACCTGATCATCGCTTGCTATATCGTTGTCAAATACAAAGTTTGGTCGATAGTTTGATACAAGCGTCTCTGTGCAATTGAAACTCCCACGACTGATAGAATGACCGTTTGTGAAGATCTGTCGACGAAGACCTCGAGTCTTGTGGCTAGCATTGACGTGGATGTCCACCAGTCTAACGTCCGAAACTAGATGCCACAGATTTGCGACAGGTGCCTCTTCTCTCATACCAGTAATGAACAGTACATCCACATTAGCGCTCCTTACAGATTCAACAAAATGTTCTTCTGCTAGATGAGGCCTATGTTCCAATTGCTGGTTGAAGAATGCCGCTAAAGCCTCACGATGCTGCTCTTTATACACACGGTCTCCAAGTAAGCGCTCCGAATCAGCACCTCTCTGTGAGGCGTATTCTCGCTTCGTCACATCGCCTATACCGATAACAGTGGTACTGTAGCCGTGTCCCTTGACTGCAGCGGCCCAAACATTGGCGCAGTAGTCCTTTCCGGCACCGTGTTCTCCAGTCACAAGAACAACCATCTTTTGTGACAACATGTCCTTCGAAAGTGGACAGGCATAAGTGAGTACTCCGTGGGGTTCAAAGATCTGTTTCATCTTAACCAGCTTTCGAAGATTTGGACCAAAAGCTTTAGTCGCAAGAATGGCGTCTCTAGGATCTGGCCCAAGGTCGGCGCCGTAGACTCCTTGACTGACTGGCAGAAGGGCTTCAACCACATCATATACCCAGCGAACTGTTGCGCGTGCAGTCGCCGAATCGTCATCCTCGCGGGGCCAAACGCCGGTCACCACACAGGCAAAGTCCCAGTCTCGGCAGCCAAATGCGGTGACGTCGCTAGCAACTTCCTGGACTGGCCATCCTCCATGTAGGAGATGAAAATAACACATAGCTGATGGGCGACTGTCAATCGCGGTAAGAAGGATGTTGGTGATGTTGATATGTTCGATATCCTTCAGGAAAACGCATCGCTTGAATGACGAGGTTTTCCCGCCGCCATGTCCACCATGCATCAAAGACATGTACATCTCGGTGTCAAATAATCCAACAGCATCCACGGTCTTTGTGCAGTCGCTCTCTCCAATCACCTGGATGAATGATTCGGGAGTTTCTGGGAGGGGGCACTTGCCGGTCGTGGTCTCCATGCTTTCGAAGAGAGTAACTCCAAGCATGAGCTGCGTGTTGACGTAGTACAAATAGGCGTCCACTGAAGATTCCCGATCGAGAGGACGGGCGAGTGTAGTCGCGAACTTTTGGAGAATGTATTTGGCGTGTTCATCATCCTTGAGTCTAATAGACCAGTCTTTCACCAAGAAAGATCGGGCAGGGTAGGCGTTAAAGGTGACACTGATGATGATCCCAAAATTGTTACCGGCACCTTTGAGCGACCAGAGGAGATCGTCTTCGTTGTTGGGTCTGATCGCATCAATAGGCTGGTGCTCGCACGGTACCTCTCCAACACATAGAACTTGGCCAGACTCAACGCTGACAAGTACGGCACCAACAATAGCATCGCACGCCAAACCATGGGGTCTGAGTAGGTGGCCAATGCCGCCTTGGAGCCACAGTCCAGACCCGACGCTGGGACGGGCTCCCAAAGGAACTGTCAGACCTTCAGACTGGGCGGCCTGGATGATGTCGCCTGTTTTACATCCGGTTCCAGCCACTACCAGAGGGTGACCTTCGTTGGATCCGCCGGTCTTCCTGACGATGTGTACTTGGTTGAAGGCACCCATATCAACTGAGACGACATTGCGCCAGCGACAATGACCACTGTGGCCACCACCAACGACAGTCAAGCAGAATCGGTGCTTCAAGGCCCAGGTAACGCATCTCTGGACCTGTCCAACATCTGCCGGTCTAACCACAGCCGCGGGCACATGGGACTGCGCCTCTTTGTTCTTGACCTTGTAGTCCTTTGAGGCCAGTGGGACAATCGCAGTTAGCTCTGGGAGCGCGGTGGAATGCCGAGTAAAGGTCATGATCACTTCGGGAGATGCAAAGGTCAGAGTATCGGGATGGTTGTTATCATAACGTGCCAAGCTGCGGCATACGTTTCTCCAATTATCGTGAATGGCATTACGCATTGTGTCTGATTGAATCGAACAGCCAGCTACAAATGATGCAAATCTGTTGATGGTATCATTGCTGTTCGCGATGCGAAATGTCCCATCTGGGAATATAGCTGACCGCTGACAGACTAGGTCGTTGAGAAATAGCGCCGTGTCACGATGGCAAACGACAAGTATACCTTCTTCTGACTCCTCAGAAAGCATATCCAGCGCATGTCTTACGACCTGGTCTTTCGATGAGACACCGTAGAGACTATGACAGAAGAGTATGATCTGTTGCTTCTCATGGACGACGGTCTCTTGCGTGAAGGGTTCTATGTTGATATAAGAGGTACACAGAGAAGGAAAGGGTGAAGTCTCTTTTGTCGGATGTAGCCAAGTCTTCAGCTTCTCAGCAAATAGGTGGTTTGGTTCATAGGCTGAATAGCTTGTGATCTTCTGCCTCATGAAGTTGGGCAGGTATCCGAAAACACTCTTGGGGCCTGAGCCAACCTCGAGCACAGATACTTCTTTCCGGGAACTGAACTGGGAATGAAGAAGTTGGGAGAGCTTGGGGATGACAAAGTCACGGTAGTTGCCCCATCCATTGTGGTGCAAGAAGAGATCAAAGCCATGCTGGTATTCTATATCCGACAAAGCCTTGGTAGATGCTTCCGACGGGATTTGCTGCCGAAGGGCGATACGCAGGGCATCAAGAGTCGCCATGTTGGAAGGTTCACCAGTCTTGAAAGAAAATTGCATGAAGTATGAGAAGTATGAAGGAGAAGTCAAGGTTCAGAAATATTTATCGTCAACAGATCCAGAGACACTCTAAGGATAGGATTGTCACTTGGAACTGGTGGGCCTCCTCGTGTGACGTGAGAGCAACCAGCAATTTATGCCCGTTGCCTAACTCCCGGCACTGGAAGAAGCGAATTCTCTTGAAAACATGATAGATTATGTGGACAATCAACGGAAAACGCAGCGTTTAGCGAGACGGCATCATGTCAATTGGCTTTAGTTGACGGCATGTTTGGCGATGATGGTGGTGTGACTTTTGAGCACGGAGGCAAAGGCTATCCCAGGACAAACTTCTGGCCTCGCTTGCAAGCCTTTTCAAACAACCATGGAAGCGAAAAAAAAAAGAGTAAATCGCAAGAAGAAACAAACAGCAAAAAATAAGTGCCTCGCTTGTTTGCAATCGTACTTTATAGGAACAGCCCGATGCGGGGGTCGAACCCGCAACCTTGAGATCGCGTACTCGTAAGAGTCTCACGCTCTACCGATTGAGCTAACCGGGCGTGGCTCTGATTGTTGTGAAGGGGGTCCATTATTTTGGATCTGGAAGTTATGCCATGGTGCATAGAGTTATGCAAATAACAATTTTACATTCGGCCAATGAGCTTACCTTGTAGTCCTCCACCTTACTCAACCCCGTTTCCATAATGTACGGCAGAACTATGCATAACTGAACACCTGTTTGTGGGTGTTTGCGACTTTCAGGACATTTGCATTTGTTTGGAGTGTTATATCCCGTCACACATCAACAGCAATCCCCTTTTCACAAGCGAGCTTTTTTATCGTGCAACAAGTTTAAAGAAATATGGGCTTACTGAGTAATCAGTGCATCGTACCAAATAAACTGCCTACCCTCCAAAAACCACTCTGGCGTACCTATGCTTCAGGGTAGCGTCTGATTAAGCTTGAGACACGGATGTATTGTGTCAAATCTCATCAACAAAAATACTCTCCAATAAATGAAACATCGCTTTATGTTCTGTTGCTTCCTGGATATCTAGACAGCTTCATTCCTTCCTTCGTTGAATACCAAGACACTCAAGAAATGGTCCATCATGACACCCGATCAGATATGCTTGCTCTGTTGCAGACTCATTCACATGCTTAACCTTGCACCACGAAGGCACTGCGAAAGTATCGCGCGCTTGCCACTGGAAGGTCATGGTCTCGCCCGTTGGAGTTACAAGCTCTGTGCGACCATTCCCTTCATAGCAATGATATAGGTACGACTGACTCTCCTGGGATTCAAATGTCGAACCTGGACCTAACCTCTCAGCTTGTACGCCGAGGAAAGTCGACAGTGGCTTTCCATCGGATAACCTATAGTGATAAATGGAGTACGCGTCGTTACTGGAGTTGAGTTCTTGCTCAACTGGACCCCAGGGAAAACGAAATTCGCAAGGATCACAGTGCCTAGCGGACATAAACAATACTGCTTTGCGCGGTGCTGTGGGAAATTACTTACTCGCTTGGGTAGCGCGGGTCAGAGTAACCCTGTGCAAAATGAA
The DNA here is from genome assembly GCF_000240135.3 of Fusarium graminearum PH-1. Lineage (NCBI taxonomy): Eukaryota > Fungi > Ascomycota > Sordariomycetes > Hypocreales > Nectriaceae > Fusarium > Fusarium graminearum. The sequence continues at coordinate 6,470,532 of NC_026475.1, read as the reverse complement.
CGGGAGCAAAGCGGAACAAAGGCAGATTCAGCATGTCTAACCAGATGACAGGCTTGTCGCTCTCGTTCCCGTGATCGTGCCAGTGCCAAATAGGTGTGATCACAACATCACCACGGACAAGAGGCATCTTCTTCCCCTCAACCGCTGTGAAGCCCTCGCCATCAATGATGAAGCGAGCCGCAAAGGCAAGATGTCTGTGCGCTGGTGCAGTCTCACCAGGTTTAACGATTTGAAGACCGCCATATATGGTGTCTGTTGTATATGGTGATTCTAGACATTGTGAGTAATATGAAGCGCTACGATTGAGATGGCGCACTTACGCATGCTAGGATTGACTAGCATCAAAACCCTTCTCTCAGCCTTTTCCTCGGGAACTAATTTGGCGGCGGTTTCGAGATGAGGCAAGGCTTCTTTGTATGTCCACATGTGAGGCTTTGCTGTAGGGTTTGGTGATGGCGGCACCATCATGCTCATTTGTGACCATAGAGGCTCAAGGTTTTTGGATGGCAGTTCGCTAAGATACTGCTTCATCTCATCGGTTGTACCATCATCAGAGGCTACGGCGCTAGTGTAGTTCCCCATATTCTGTGATGTTTGCTAACAAAATAGAACAAGTAACTGATATGTTTTAGCGATAATTAGCAGACGGATGTGAAGTAATGTTTGTTAATGAGAGAGAACATCGAATCGTGACAGAATACTTACAGCACAGTAGAGCCCTAGGAGTCGTAGACCATCCAACTGATCATCCCAAAATAACCGAGACTCTCCTCCACAAACATTCCGGGGTATCTCGGAGTCTCCGCTTTCCGACCGGACCTTGCCATGACTGGCTGGACTGATAGACATGGAACGCGACATTTCCAGGAATATCACCCAATTATTCGCCAGCTGTTCAACACAACTATATGAAGCAGTTGTAAGCCTTTTACTCACACGGCGACAGTAAGAATTGCCAATACAACTGCGGTATTGCCATCACAGAGAATGTCTTCAAACACCTGGAATCGCCTCATCCGCTTCGTTGATGACAACGGAAACGAGACCTTTGGAGACCCGGAGATTCAAAACGACAAGGATTTTGCCGAGCGTCTGGCCAATAACGAACTTTGGGCTGTTGAGTACAAGGGGCAAAGTCCTGTGTCACAACTCGTCAAGGGTGAGAGAATTCATGTCAAGGAAATCCGAGAGCTACTCCGATCCTCTGATGTGCCTATCATCCGATGCATCGGGCTGAACTATATCAAGCACAGTAAGTGAAATGTCCGTAGATATGAGCACGATTGCTAACGATAGCGCCAAGTCAAGGAGGGCGGCCGAACACCACCGCCTTATCCATCTTTGTTCATTAAGCCTTCAACCTCAATTGCTAGTTTTGGCGAAGATGTCCCCATCCCTAAAATTGCCCAAGACGGCACAATAGATTACGAGGGAGAACTTGTATGTTCATCACCGACTTAGGAGAAGCTGTTGTTAATGTGTTTCACAGGGCATCGTTATCGGCAAGTCCGGCAAGAATATCTCCAAAGAGCACGCCCTATCCTATGTAGCAGGCTACGTTGTCACCAATGACGTATCGGCACGAGCATGGCAACGAGACCCCCAAAAGGCAGGCGGGGTTCCCCAGTGGTGCTTCAGCAAGGGCTTCGATAAGTTTGCTCCTATAGGTCCCCTTCTTGTGTCTCCCGCTGTCGTTGGTAACGCTTCAAAACTGCACCTGACGACAACTGTCAACGGCGAAGTGAGGCAGAGTGAGGGCACGAATGATCTGCTTTTCGGTGTAGAGGAAATCGTCAGTTTCATCAGTTCCGGAACTACGCTTGAGGCTGGTACCGTCATTCTTACTGGTACGCCGAGTGGTGTGGCTATGGGTATGAAGGAGCCCAAGTACCTCAATGATGGCGATGTGGTCGAGGTTAGCATCACCGAGTTGGGTAGCGTGAGAAACAAAATGGTCTTTGAGTAACGATTGGAAAGATAGAAATAGACGCTATAGACTGCTCATGACCAGAATTCTTTAATTCGTGCTATTCATTCAGGAGCTCCCAAACTCCTTGTATATCGTTCAACCAAGACATGTCATTGACATTAAAGTCGAAATCTGCAAAGTCCCGAGGGTTGAAGTCAGGTACTGGAGATTCAAACCCCTGAGCCAGCTGCTGCATACGATCAAGTGATTCCATATCGGGTATCATATGAGGAGGCATTTGATCGTCTCGTGTGTCCGGGTATAGTATCCCATTATTGTTGCTTGCAACCTCACGCCCCAGCGAACCTCTAGAATTAGCCTGCAAAATCTTGGAAGAGAGAATATGCAGCGCAGTGACGCATCTCTTCGCTGACTGTCCAAATTGTTCATGTGTCTTGAGGAGCGAGATGGCCTGGCCCCAAGATTGTCCGATCTCAACAGCAGAAAACACATCCGGCCTCAGCTTGGCCGCAATCAGGACTGTCGCAGCTGAGTAGACATAATAAACCCGATACCACCATGCTGGAAGAAGGCCAACCGTACTATCCATCGACCGATGCGCGACTAGTGTGTTGATCATATTCTGGGCTGTGGTAACGCAAAACATGGCACTTTGTTGGATGACACGAGCTTGTAAGTTGTCCTCAGCCTGCGGCCTTTCCGATGGGAACGGCGAAAGGCAGAACCTAGACAGAATTGGTCTGAGAAGCAAAATACGTGCGTGAAGAAATCTGTTTACAGATGGTCAGTATTGTTATGCAGAGAGAACGTGGAGAAGACTGACCTCATGCGAAGAATAACCGCCTGGCGTTGCGCTATCTTGTCTGTGTTAGACTCAAGCAAGTCCCATCTGAGATGTTTCGGCAGTCTTGACTCCCACCGGCTGATGCAGCGATCGAGTTGGACTACTCTATCAAGGTCGTCATCTTCACCGTCTGAGCATTCGGGATCCGAGTATGTCTCCTTCTCTTTATATCTGTTCTCCTGTATATGACTATAGAATGCCATCATAGTCTTGTGTATTATCTCATATAGGCGAACCGACTGTACAAAAAAGCTGTAGTATTCTGCATTCTGGATTGCGCTTTGTTCATTTGTAGTTGATTCGGTCGGGAGAGGAACAGACTTTGCGAGGTGTCGTGATATCATGGCAGGGCGACCATGAGTTACAGATACCATGCTAATCCAGTCAATTAGCTGCGTAGGGTGAACCTGATTATATCGACTTACCGATCCATGAGAACACATCCGTACCATATCCTTCTCAGCAACTCCCGTTCTCCAGGATCTGAACGACTCGACGATGTCTCAGGCAAATGGAAGCCCAAACCCTGGGCCATCCTGATAGCTGAGCCAATCACCATCCAGGTTTGATGAGGGTTATTTGTACTCTGAAGATACTGGCTTGTTACCAAGAGACATTGCACAAGCTCTAGCGAACCGGGTTCCCAAGGGTTCATGGGTAACAACTCCTGTGCACGATGAAAAAATGTTTCGCTTGATTGCTCGCGCTGATCTGGAGATTGTGACTCAAAAAGCTGCGTTGAGAGGGCGAGTATGACGTTGAGAGTAGCCATGAAGATACGCTCGTCCAAGTCCATTGCTGTACCAGCGAAAATAGCATTGTAGGCTCTGTTCCAACGCGTCCTATCAAGAAAGGGATACAATGGGTCGACGTAGAACCAATAGAGCTCCATGAGATGATCGGCTTGCCTACGCGGAGGAAGAACATACGAGAGTGTAGACGATGAAGCTGACGTTGTGGAACTTATACCACTAAATGATCTGGGAACGCTTGATGAGTTGCCTTGTGAGTCTGTTGTAGGCCTGCCTAGTCTAAGATCGATGGCCTTCTTGATCTGTGCCGTAAAGGAGCCAGCACTGCTTTTGCCAAAGAACTCTTCAGTGCTAGCCCCATCGTCGGCGACAGCCGTCATGGAGTCAACAGCAGAAGGACTGACAGAAGGCAACGAAGCACCTGTCTTGCCCTGTCCATGTGAATCTGGTCTTCGGCTACCGGGAGTCGAGGTAGATGGAGATGAATGGTGTGGCTGTGGTTGATTTGAAGGACGCCTAGGTTGTTGTGTGCCCATTATACCTGGCGAGTAAACACCATTTCGTTGACTGTCTTGCACACAAGGTGAGGTCTTGTCCCTATTGTGTTTCTGTGCCAAGGGGACGCGACATTGATTCTGGGTGATTGAGGAGGCGGTATAATTGCAGCTATCTCGCAAAGCCAATTTTCTATTACAACTACCACATACTATGGTTTCTTTAGCTATCACGCTTCCAAGATGATAGAGAACAAGAGAATAAAGTCTGACCTGGTCGCACTCCATCGCATTTGACCTTCTTTATTCTGCAGTGGTCGCATGCTACATCGATTTTGAGACGCTTCGATCCACCCTGGCGATTGGGAGGCCCATCAGTTGTTCTTGGTGGAGGTTCCATCATGTAACTTCATCACCATTGCCGGAAGGAAGATAAGAAAGCTCGGAAGAGTCAAGAATTGGTTCGGAACGGACAACCCCCGTATTATAAGTTACCTTAATTCTCTCAAGTCCAATCGGAAGACCTTGTTCAATCCACCGCTAAGAGACATCGTGACCAGGTTCCCCTCTTTCTCCGCATGTTGGCCCCCTTTCGACTCCTCACTTCCGGGCTTCTTCCCATTGTTCGGCATCTTTGATAGGTTCCATCCAAGTTGGCCGATTTCTGACGAATATCTCCATTTTGGGGCGTAAACTCAAACTACAGGGTCATGTCAGTTCCCCGACACGTCATCTTCTATGGAGCAGACAACTTACCCGCCCTTCAACAGCGGAAGTCGAATGAGATAGAATTTACCCTGCGCAGCTGCTGGAATAGTCCACAACGTGCATCCACATGTGCGACAAAAAGCCTTTTCTTTGCAATCTCCACTTGATGTGTCGTGAAGGGTGTATTTCGAGATCGACTCGTTGTCTGTTGTGGAAATATGAACAGTCTCTGTTGAAAACTTCCCAATCTGTGTGCAGTTTAGCAAATTGTTCACAAGATTTAGGAGAGGCTATACCAGTTGCTGAAGCCCACCAGCGCCTTTGCTACAATGCTGGCAGAAGCATGATAGGACGGCAATAGGTTCTGAGAAGATTATAAACTTCACGGCGCCACAGAGACACTCGCCCGAGTATGAGGCATGCATCGTAAGCAAAATGTAGACTGGGCATCGATGTGAAGTTTTTTAGAAGTGGAAATTGGGGGTCAACCTGGACTATTATACAAACAGTAGTTGGTTTGGATCCGAGGATAATTACAAAGCGGTAGTTCACGGTCTTACAGAGGAACGGAGGGTTACTTGGCCAGTCCTTGATGATCCGAGGACCATGGAATGTAGTAACAAATATTACAATCCGAGTCAACTGGGACCATTTTAATGTCTTTGATGAAAGCTACAGTGTCTAATCGCTGTTGTGTTGTGGGCTGAGCCTCGCCATGGAATGTTCTGTAAGCTAGGAGGTATCTAGAAGATGAGATCTTAATCTATTGCACACATGAAAGATGCCATAAGAATAAATTTCTATGGGTCGAAAGAAGCTCCTTCAACCCTAACCACTTTCTGACCGACAATCTCTGCAGATGATGAACCCAGAGAAAATTGATACTCGCCCTCGTCAACTACCCACTTCCCCTTACCAGTATCAAAGTAGGCCAAATCCCGTTCTGCTACTTTAAGCTTAACTTCTTTTGTCTCACCAGGCTGCAGTCGCACCTTTTGGAAGGCCGAAAGAGTCTTTACAGGATGTTCCGAAGATTGCTCAGCTCGCCCAACATAGACTTGTACTAATGCGCCTCCAGCTTGTTGCCCCGTGTTGGAGACTTGAGTAACGATAGACCAGCCATTACCTTCCCTGGCAATATCGCTGAGCTCATAGCCAAAGGATGTGTATGAAAGGCCATGACCAAAGGGAAAATTGACTTTGTCCTTTGCGATCCTGTCAAAGTGACGGTATCCGATAAAGATGCCCTCCTCATACTTCACCTTGAGCTTCCCATCAACATATTCACCTGGGAAATTCCCGTGTGCTGGGCAATCCTCAATGTGTTTAGGAAAGCTGACGGGTAAACGACCTTCAGGGTTGACAGCACCTGTGAGGACATCGGCGATGGAGTATCCGCACTCTTGGCCTGGGAACCAAGCCTGTACTACGGCAGGGACGTTTTCCAACCAAGGCATAGCAATGGCAACGCCAGTAGAGTTGACGACAATCGTATTAGGATTGACAGACGCCACTGTTGTCACGAGATCATCTTGAGTTCCTTTGCGCGGCAGATTGAAAGAATCTTGGTCGCGACCCTCAGTTTCCCACTGGGGGTCATGTCCCGTGAATACGATGGCGTAATCCGCGTCCTTGGCGACTTGAGCTGCTTCACCGACAAGATCTGCGTCATGGTCTGATTCAAGCGAGAAACCGACACGGACGCCACTTCGTCCCTCGAGAATTGTTAAACCGATTTTGGTTGGGGGGTCACTGCAGATACGCAGACGATATTTCTTGCCTGCTTCAAAGTTGTGACGGAACTCAGGCTCGGGTGCAGCGAGGAAGAGAGAGCCCATAGGATCCGTGCAGTTAGCCGTCTGTTCATAGATGATCTCGCCGTCAACATAAACCCTGGTGGGGCCTAGTCCAGAGCATGCAATGTAATGGCTGCCCGTCTCTGATGGAGTAAAGTCTCCGACTATCTCCAGTCGCCGCCATAAAGACTCTTGAGAACCCAAGGGTGAGTACGCAGAGGTTGGCTGCCCAATGGTCGACACTGGAGAGTCCTCACCCTCCTTGAACAGCTGTCTGCTGAATCCAGGCTTCCCATCAAGGCCGACGACTGTGCCAGCTGATCCTGTCGGTTGAATCGCAGGAAGGAGACGTTCTTTGTGAGCACCCTTGGCAAAGGTGAATTTGACATCATCACCTAGGGCCTCATGAAGGCCTTGCCAAGGCGTAACCTTGCGATATGCATTGACAGAAGCGCTACCGCCGCCGTGGGCCATGGCGTCTTTGGCAAACCCAATCAAAGCAACTCTCTTTTTCTGCACCTTTTGTTTGCTGAGAGGAAGGATACCTTGATCATTTTTGAGAAGTACAATTCCTCGAGCACCGGCTTCACGTATCATTTTCCGTAGCTCGGGAGTGTTTGTATCCTGACCAAGAACAACACTTTGAGACTCAGCTTCAAGAGCTTTGAGCTTCGTCGCCCACTCAATGAGAGTCCTGACTCGTTGATTGATGGTGTCTTCGGATAGTTCTCCAGTTTGAAGTGCCTGCTTCACAGCGTCTTCCTTACGGAGACGCGGAGGACCCGGCATCTCCAGGTCGAGCCCAGCATTGAGAGCCGCAGCGACTGAATTGGTGCCACCCCAGTCACTCATAACAAGGCCTTTCCACCCCCATTCACCACGAAGCACACCCTCAAGAAGCCATTTATGCTCATCACAATGGACTCCATTAATGTGATTATAAGCAGTCATGACAGCCCAAGGATTTGCTTCCTTGACGGCAATCTCAAAAGGTCGTAGATAAATCTCCCGTAACGTGCGCTCATCGATGGCCTCATCGACTGTTGTCCTGGCAGTCTCCTGCTCATTCGCAACGAAATGTTTTATTGTCGCCGACACACCCAGACTTTGCAAACCCTGGATCACTTTGGAGGACATTTTCCCTGTCAGGAATGGGTCCTCGCTATAACTCTCAAAGTTGCGACCGCCGAGTGGATGGCGGTGCATGCAGACTGTTGGGCCCAGCATACAGTTGACGCCCTTACCTCGTGCTTCTACGCCGAGAGCGCGGCCGAATTGCTCGGCAAGATCAACGTCAAAAGTGGCTGCGAGGTTGCATGCTGCTGGGAAACATGCTGACTTGATATCCAGGTCTGTCGCCGCTGAGCGAATTCCATTTGGCCCGTCCGCGGTCTAGCAATTGTTAGTGTCTGCAATTGTAAGGGACAGGATGAATTCACCTTGATTGAGGGGATACCCTTGTGAGGAATCCCAACTGTTTCTGAGAAGCTTTTACCAGCAAGGAGTGAGATCTAAAATAAATTAGTTCCGTAATGGAAACGATTCTCAATTGACATACCTTCTCCTCGAGCGTTAAAGAATTAATTATCTTATCTATCTCAATATTTGCCATGATGCTGTTGTTTATGTTGAGCTAACCAGGGTTGAGTTGAGGGTGTGTTTTGGATAATAGTGTAGCGAACAAAGCTTGTGCTAATTATTGGTGATCGGAAATAGAAGGAGTTGGGGAACTAAAGTTGTGATTAATTAATATCGCTCATTTGCCAACTGTTAACTGGAGACTCATCCGTTTGTAGACAAGGCCATTCAGCTTCCGTGAACAGTTAACCGACTGAACTTTTGGCGACTTCAGCTTGTAAGGATTAGCGAGCCTAGAACACCTAACATGCCTAGCTTGGCCTAAGCTGACTTGCTAATTCCGTCGTTTATGCTCACGCCGAGTCATGTTTCCTGAGCCTTGGACAACTAAGTCTAGGGACTGAGCCCCATCCACCCAATCAAAGAACTCAATGCTCGGAGGCAAGGGTTCACAACCAATGAAATCAAGGTCCGAAACATCGGAAGACTCAAGAATAATGTCGGCTCTTAAGCCCAAACTCGTCAGGCCAAGACCTCGTTAAACAACTTGTCAACGTCTTCCATGGGCTCACAGATGGACTTGATTTCCCCATGGGGTTCTCCCTTAACAGTTCTGTGGGGTAATCAACCATTGGCCTTTTTTTCGTTCCGGTATGGACATGAATATTGTTATAATCTCCTTGGCCCTGACGTTTCAAATTTGCTGAGATCCAGCATCTATCTACAGAGTACCACAACTGTCTATTGTTTACTGGCAGTTGTCCTCCCTTAAACTCTTTACACAGATTTCTGTCAATGAAAAGCGGCATGAGTTCACCAACAAACAACAAAGGGGCTGCCGCTTCGGTTGGCACTGATCTTGCAGCAGTGAGGCCCCTTTCTTGAGTAGTTTTCGTATATGAACTTACACTGACAATGCTTCAAGGTGCTTCCCGATGATACACGACCGTGGTGGCGCGTTCCCCATCTCCTCAAGCTCAACCTTCTTCTTCTCATCCCCCTAATTTCCTCTGGTGCTATCGGCTACGATGGCTCCATGATGAACGGCCTTCAGACACTCCCCCAATGGAGAGGCTACTTCGGCAACCCCGAAGGTGCCATGCTAGGCGCCCTCAACTCCGTCTATCCCGCCGGTAAAGTCATTGCGCTGTTCTTGGTTACATATGTATGCGATCGTTTTGGTAGAAAGCGGGCTATGGTGGTTGGATCCGTTGCTTGTGTCGCGTTTGCCATCATGCAAGCTGTGTCACAAAACCTCGAAACCTTCATTGCCTCGAGAGCGATCCTCGGGTTCTTTACCAGCTTCTTAGCCCAGCCGAGTCCGATTCTCATCACCGAACTTGCCTATCCGACCCACCGAGGGAAACTCACTGCGTTGTACAACACATCCTTCTACCTTGGCGGTATAATCGCCGCATGGTGCACGTTCGGAACCTTCAAGCTCGACACAACATGGAGTTGGAGGATTCCCTCTCTTCTTCAGGGAGCCCTCCCCGCGCTGCAGCTCATCGGTGTTTACTTTCTACCAGAGTCTCCTCGATGGCTTGTCGCCAATGGGCGCCGGGAGGAGGCTCGTAAGATCCTGGCTACATACCATGCTGGTGGGGATGCGGATTCTCCCCTTGTCAAGTTTGAGATGGCCGAGATTGAGGGGGCTGTGACGCACGAAGCTGATGCCATGTCACAAAACTCTTGGCTCGAGCTACTGCGCACTCCAGCCAACAGAAAGAGGACTCTTATCGCGGTCATTGTTGGATGGTTTGCTCAGTGGAATGGTGTCAACCTCATCAGGTATGTTGTGTAACCCGGCCCCGCACCCGGTAGAAGTCGACTAACACATTGTGTAGCTACTATCTAGTCCTTGTCCTTAACACGATCGGCATCACCAAAGCGAGAGATCAGACTCTGATCAACGGCCTTCTGCAGATCTCCAACTGGCTTGCAGCAATCTTTGTTGGCGCTATGTTGGTGGACAGACTTGGACGTCGTACATTGTTCTTGCTTTCGACATGTGGCATGTTTACGTCCTACGTCATCTGGACTGGTCTCAGCGCTTCTTTCGACAGCAGTCGAAGTCCGTCTACTGGCAAGGCGATTGTCGCATTCGTGTTCATAACCTTCTTCTTCTACGCTATTGCATGGGCACCGCTTCTTCAGGCATATACAGTTGAGATCTTCCCATACACACTACGTGGTCGTGGCGTTTCTATCATGTACATCAGTACCTTTATCGGTTTGGTGCTCGGAAACCAGGTCAACCCTATTGCTATGAAGAGCATTGGCTGGAAGTACTACATTGTGTTCTGCTGCATCCTGTTTTGTCTTATTCTAGTCATTTGGTTCCTGTTTCCGGAGACCAAAGGCCACAGCCTTGAGGAGATACAGGCTCTTTTCGAGGGCGAGTCGCACGGCGCGATGCAAGCTGGGAAGCTCGAGGACATTGAGAGCGCACATAATGATAAAGAGGGAAAGAAGGACAAGAAAGTGGACTTGGTTGAGGTTGCATAGAAAGACTTCTGTGCGGCTTCGGAAGTCGGGATATGTAGTAATCGTATGGTATCATCATGACATTCATGCAGCAAACGAACCCAAGTGAAATGATTTGAATGGATAGAGTGCTGGTCTATGATGTTGCACCGCTGCTGCAAGAGAACCGCCCGAGGCTGCCTGCCGTGTGCGTCTGACCAGTCGGAATAGGCGACAAGCATATTCGCGTTACACTTTACTCACACATCAACAGGCTCAACCAGCCGGTCTTGGTGACACGAGCATTGATGAGACGTTTTACGATGAAGAATTCCTTAAGATAACCAGCTTGATGTGTAAAACATACGAATACTCATCTGAGAATGATAATAGGTAGTTGTTGACCTAGGCGAAATTCCTTCTATTGCCGATGTAATCGTGCGTCGAAACAATTCCGTGTGTATGTGTTTTCGGCCCGATTATAGAATGTGGTGTATCGAAAGTATACGAAGAGATCTTCATCACTTCTAAAACGAACATGGTATGTGTCGCTGGAAAGTCTGATAGCTGGGCATCACTCTGCTTGGCCATCCAGCTATAAAGGTATCGATCCGACCGTTAGTCATAACCGAACAACTCACAGCACTATTTCAACAACATCAACCAATCTGAAAACAAGCACTCAGCTAAATCTACCAACAACATGAAGTACTCCACTGCTACTATCATTGTTCTCGCTCAGGGAATCTTTGCCGCACCTTCGTTTTTGAACAAGATCGGCCACAACAATTCTAAGGCCAGTCACCAATCCACTGGAGGTGATATCACGTTAGTTACTATCTTCTGCACTGCCTCCTTTCTTGCACTATGTCCGCTAGCTCGTGATTCATATATTTCCTTGGTATTGCGCCATTGGGCGGGTTTGTCTAGCTAACGCGAAACTTTAGTCTGTCTATCAAGGTATCGCAATCTCCCATGAATGGCGCGTTTCATAAGGCTGTGAAAGACGAGCTCTGCTGGTTGATATGCGCCAGCGACGAGCTCGAGTGTCCCGACGATTGGGTGAGTGCAAGCAAGAGCTGTGTTGACTGGAAGCTACTAACAAGGATACAGTACTCCAAGAAACAGGTAAGAATATATTACTAGAGTTTCGAAATAACCCATCAGCTGACGCAAAAACTACAGGGTGAATGTTGGACGTGCTGCAAGGAATAAGGGGACTAAAGTTGTGACGATGTTGCACGACGCAGCCTACCGCGTTGTATATCACAAGCTCAAATAATATCCAAACAAAACGCCCTTGTCATTCACTCACATATCGACATACCCCGCCAGCCGACCTTTGTGGAATATATCGTCGTAAGAGGTCTCACGATAACAGAATGCGTTCGAGTTAACCAGCTTGACATAGGTAATCGGTGAAAACGCACCATGCAACAAAAAGACTCGTTGGCCTTGATTTATGCTCTATGTGCCACTGTTAATAGACATTCGGCATGTTACACGTAGCCGTATAATGTCACCGTTCTGTCGCTATCCATCGTCGGTCCGATCGAAGACAACGTGTGCTTGGGTGCCCCAGAAATGATCATTCAATTTACCTCTAATAAAGTCGATAATCTAATATCACATCACTACCTATAAAGATAGTGAAGTCGCCCCTAGTCTTGGTCAAACTACTCAAAGCACTATCTCCATATCTCAGGATAACGTTATAAAACAAGCACTCACCAACAATATGAAGCACTCCACTGCTACTATTCTCGCTCTCGCCCAGGGCATTATTGCCGCACCGTCCATCTTGAGCAAACTTAGTCATGAGAACGTCAGAGCGATCCATGCTTCTCCGGGAGAGGATTACACGTGAGTAGACAGCCTTCTTGTTTACCTGATGATTTTTGTTTTCTTCTTATTGAGCCTTTGAGTGGGCTTTCTCAGCTAATATGATAGTTCTAGTTTGTCTATCAAACTATCCCAATCCCCCATGGAGAGCGACCTCCAACAGACAGTTAATTTTGAAGCATGCTGGCTCGTATGCTTCATCAAAGAGCATGAATGTCCCCAAGGCTGGGTGAGTCAGAGACAGCCTATGTTAACTGCATATGTTGCTGACCGTATTCTAGTATGCTGAGCAGACGGTGAGAGAATTAGCGTCATTTTGTAAAATACAGTCGACTAATATTTAAACTGCAGGGCAATTGCTGGACGTGCTGTAAATCCACTGACTAACGCTATCTTTGCGCCATAATAGCCTGACTTTGTATATCTATGAAGCCTGGTTGAGGTTTTCAAAGTTGCCCAGAAAATTACTTCATGTTAATCTACGCTCGTTACATTCGGACAGTCGTTCATTCATTGGAAAGGACCTCTGATGTATAGGTAGTCCATACCCAGACAAGACACTACCACTAGTTCAGTGCAGTAAGAATGACAATAGGCATCTGTCCCTGTCATTTGTTTGAGAATAAAATAAGGTATTAGTGAAGCGAATAATGATTTCTACATCTTGAATGTGGGTATGTTCCATTCCGCCATAGCTAGGCAGGGCAACTTCTTCGCATAAATCACATTTGATATACCGTGTACCACTAGCCTCTGGCTAACTGAACTGCGTTGCCATTCTTATTCATCAATGTGACGAGAAAAATCTCTTATAAACGGTGAGTACATGGAGTAAAGAAATTATTGCTAGAAACCGCTGGCACAACATAGACATTCTGGAGAGATGGTCATTTTTCAAGCCGATAGTTTGTGTAGTCAGCGGACATTTAGCTAGCAGCATGTGGTGAGAGCAAAATTATTTCTGCAGACATTGTGAATATGTTACAAATATACGGTGGTACGTAATAAGCTTGCAGGTAAGGTAGATCAGTGGTGGCTCAAGGATGTCGTGAATCAGTAAAAATGTTGAAGGTTCACGTGCAGTGGGCATATAATATCAGATGTTTATGAGTATTCGAACGCTAATATCACACACATCTCCTATCTAGGTATAATACAGTATGTGTACCCTGTAAAAAAGATACGATACAGCGGAAGCTCATATGACGAGAAATGTACTAATACTAGTAACTAATCACTATCTGCCAATTACTTGATTTATAACATCAGAGACAAACGCGTGTTGTTCTAGTCTTCTGTGTATTTGCTACAGTTCAATTTACTTGATAACAGATATTCTACCTCGTATTTGACAATGGACTTAGGTTGTAAACCTAAGGACTCGATGCTAGATATCAAGGTCTCTTGCCAAAGTGGGCGACGAAACAAAGGTGTCATTCTACAGTCAGGGACATGACATAACCATACACCATAATGAACATAAACACGAAACAATCACATCCAGTTATCCAGTGCCAATCATGTGAACAAACAGGCATTATTCATAACGCACTGCACAGGTTTCGTTTCTACCACCAATGCACCATTCAAGCTTGCAGCGATATGCAACATCTTTTTCAACTATCATTCTACTTAAATGCCTAACATCAAATGCCAGGAGCTTACTCCTTGGAGTATAAATACCTGGAGGTCCCCGACCTTCCCCTATATATATCCAAAACCCCAACACAACTTCAACTTCAACACTAGCTAAATCGAAACCTCCCACAATTAATAGACATGCCTATCTACACCTACATTATCGAGACTTCACAAGTCACACATAAATATAAAATGGTGCAAGTTCTCGAGGACATGTATGGTAGGGACAGGTTCGGTGTACAGGAAATCGGCCCAAACGGTTTCCGAATCAAAGTGACTACTTTTGATCCCAAGGCACCATGGGAGAGACTTAGGGCGCTAGGTGTGGTATGTCAGGCGCTTCAAATCGATGCAGGGGCAGCGTAGAAGAGAGAGTAGAGAGATGGGGATATATCGTTACGTATTGCAAGCCTAGATAGTTTGGAGTGAATTAGAAAGATCGTTCATCCATTTACAGAACTCACTTAAGTGATACAGTATTGCTGAATCATGCTCAATTGTTCATCATTGTGTTAACAAATGATATCACCTGCTGATAACCTAATTGAACTTTGTACACGACTTTCGAGACACTTGCAGTAGTGTTTCTGTATCTCAGCATTGTACTCGCTATGCCGCGCTGAAAGATTCCACTTTGATCGATCCACCCAAAGAGTTCTCAGCATAATTAAAGATGCCGAAGCGATAGGCAATGAAGAAAGCCCACCCGTTGTAAAGCTTGAAGTTGGGGCCAAGCGTCTCGTACTTGGATCCATCCCAGCTGAACGAAAAGACAGTGTTTCCAGTTCCCGCAGGATCAGTGTCCATTTGGATCCTCAACCAAACAGCGGTCCGTCCTGCAGGCACAGCAGCAGTGGCCTTGACATCACCCATGCTAGTTGTCGCGCCATTCCATTCGTCCATATTCATTCCATGCTTCGTAGCGAGTGTGAACTGCCCGTTTGTGCGATGAATGCCAATGTACGCGCTTTGGTCACGGAAAGCCGAGAGACCTGCACGGTCTCCGTCTTTCATCTTGGAGAAGTCAATCTTGACAGTTCCGACGGGGCGGCTGCCGTGAGTCCTGTGAGTAAGAGTGTTTCGAGCTTGGTAGATATCCTTGGTCACTGTCGCTGTGCGAAGAGTTAAACCGTTGTTGACAGTGAACGAATTTGTGTCGGGGTTATGGTTCCATTCCCATGAAGGGCCAAGAGATGTGCCGGAGAAGGTATCAGTTCGCGCCCAGTTTTTGGTTACACCTGAAGTGCCGGGCAAGGTTGGGTATGAAGATCCCCAGCCGCCATTACTACCCTTGGTGAGAATAGGAAAGCCATCACTGCCCCAAGTAACAGGTGCTAGTACTGGGAGACGTCCAGCGGGGTAGGCCCAGGTGAAGGACATGAAGTACCAATCACCCTTAGGAGTCTTTATGAGACTACCTTGGTGAGGTGAATTACCTCCATTGAGGGGAGGTGTGACCCTGTCGGCAAGGAGCTTCTTTTCGTAAGGACCCCAAGGACTCTTGGACTTCCAGATCCAGGTCTGGCTACCGCTTGGGCTGTCGTTCAGGACGTAGTAGAGGCCGTTAATCTTGTACATGCGATTACCCTCGAGGTCCTCCTTCCCAATGTCGGATTTGCTGAAAACACCTTGGGACTTGACTTGACTGAACCCATCCTTAGACAATTGAGCGACGCGGACATCTGCAGATCCCGACACAATATACATAGTGTCATCATCGTCAATCAAGATACCATTATCGTAGTGACAGTTTCCATCGCCGAGATTGCCACGGTTCGTCCAGGGCCCCTCAGGCGATGATGCGGTAAATACCCAAGTGTGGTAAAAGTTGACGCATCCAATCCAGTACCAGAGACCATTACTTTTTCTGTACCGCATCGATGAAGCCCAGGTTCCGCCACGGTAGCTTCGCTGGCTTCCAGTCAGGTCATAGCCATCGCCAAAAGTGAGGCGAGGGATAGAATGGCCAACAAGGTCCCAGTTCAGCAAATCCTTTGATCGTAGGATCGGCGCTCCAGGACTATAGTGGAAGTTGGAAGCGGAGAAGTAATAGTTGTTGTCGGGACCCAAGAAGACATCATTGTCAGGAAAGTCAGAGTAGATGATGGGATTATTGAAAGTATCAGCGCGAGGAACGAGGCCAGCCGACGTTGGAGTCAGAGAAGCGACCCAGAGGCCGGCTCCCGCAAGGATTGTGGACACCTTCATGTTCGGATAATTGACGAGCGAAAGCGGTACAGTCTGTTTGAAACAAGCTTAAAGAGATACTTATATGGGCTCGGGTTATATTGCATAAACCAGTTCCGTTCATGATGTTGTCTACATACGGCAATTCCAAGCTCGGACCTACGGCCTGAAGCAGCAATTTCGGTACTCGACTCCGGACATCCCAAGTTTGGAACATGCAATCAAGACTTCTTTCAGCCGAGACTGGATAATTGTGAGTGGTACCTAAGAGTGGCAGAAATTTCAAGTCCGAAGACTCGTATACTAAAAGCAATATGCTTGAGATTGGGTCTATAATAGCAACAAATAATTAGCCTAGTACAGATCATATAGTGTTCAAGTCGAGCAGTATTATGCTCTTGCAGTCTTGACGCATGTTTGGTATCAAAAAATGAAAGAATCACTGGCAATTTATTCAACGTAATTATGCTCGCGTTACCAACATTACAAAGTAAAAAGATTTATTAATCGCTCATTATCTATAACTATCAAATTTCAAGCTCAACGTGTACTCAGCAGCTCAAGTGCATATTAATCGCGAAGATCCACGACAACCTTCTCACTGCTCACACCCTTGAAGAACAACAAATCCAGCGCATCATTCAATCCACCCAGTCCACCAGGAATCTTCTTTGCAGGGACTGATACCAGACTGTTGGTCTCAAGCGCCTTGGGGAAGTATGTATCGAAAGTCCATTTTAGCAGCTCTGCATTCTCCTCCTTGCCCAAAAGCAGAGACCAGCCCTCGAACTTGCGGGCAACACCGGCGGGTAGAGTTTCGGGACCAAAGGGAGGCTGTAAAGCATAGACAGAATCGCCGCCGTGGGCCGCGACGACTTGGGCATTGAGCTTAATCGTATCGCCAGTCGAGATTGTATCAACAACTATGTCATAGGGTCCAGAGGCGGTGAGTTCTTTGATCAGATCTTCGGAATCCTGAGTATGATCGATAATTTTGGTGGCACCGAGATTGGACACAAAGTCCTTGTGCTTAGGGGAAAAGGTTGTGACAACATCGTATCCAGCTTGAGTGAGGTACTGAACAGCCATGCTGCCGATGCTGGATGTTCCACCATAGATGAGGATCTTCTTTCCCCGAGACTTGGGCTGCTCTCCAGGCACAGGTCTCTCCAGCTTCAAATTATAGTTGAAGAGAGCGGGAATGGTGGGGAGGTTACCAACGAGGCGGACAGCAAGGTCAAGAGTTGTATCGTCTGAGACCTTGGTAGTGGTTACCTCTTGTGAGATGGAATACTCTTGGTAAGCACTATACTTGCTGTCTTGAGCACCTGCAGTCTTCATGCCGACGACCTTGTCACCAACTTGGAAACCGGTGACTTCGGATCCAACTTTGTCAACAATCCCAGCAAATGAGCTGCCGAGAATGGTGGGGTATGGCAGTGGAAGCATTGCGACCTTTGCAATCTTGGCGTCAACAGGTTGGAGGGCAATGATCTGGTTCTTGACGAGTATCTCATGAGGACCGGGTTGGGGAGTTTCGATCTCCCGAATGACCAGGGGGGCCTTGGCGGCGGGGACTTGAGCTGCAAGATGAGGCATCTTAATTGATGAGATTTCAATAGTCCTTGAAAAGTAGAGGTAACAGAGTAATATGTATGAGAATCGTTGGTTGATAGACTTGTAATTGTCTTAGGCTTGATGTGTTGGGTGATGCTGTTTGAGATATTGTTCGAAATGATTGGGATCTTTGGGAATTAAGTATTCGTTTCCGTTGATGCCCTCCCTTCTATCACATCTTGCTCTCGGGATTTCTTCATGGTGGAAGGATTCGCGACTTGGACCATTTGTTCCTGTATGTCAGCATAGGAATTCTAATAGAGCCGTTGATTATCTGACAGCATGAATCCATCTGCAAACAACGTCGTTGCGACTGGTTGCTCGGAGTCTTGGCATTTCGCGAGCGGGGCTAGTGACATTCTACATCTGAGAAGCTAACAGGAACTACTTGCTTTCGTGTGGTGGCTGTGTGGTGTTGCAAGTAGCCGATATTAGTCTACCCCTGTCAGCAACATTCCCACACTCGGCACAGTTGGACCAAGACCGAACACACACTTAGCCGTGAGGGCTTGGACCTTGGCTCACCAATCAACACCCTAGTCCAGTAAAAGTAGACGCTATCGGTCTTGTCGAATTGCCGAGCTGGCGTGGTCTTTGCAATCAAGGATAATCGCGAAATCATGGACATCCGACTTCTCCATCTTAGAAATCGTAGGATAGCTGATTGGGAATCAATAATAGTGCTAGTTGAAACTCAAGTTATTGGTTCGGAAGAAGAAATTGAGTACATAAATACCATGATCTCCTTCTCGAATTTAATTCATCTCTCACCATCAATCACCACATCGACAGTACAACAACAACAGCTTCACATACCAAACTACCAACTCCAACCCTAACATATCACATACTACATACAATAAACTCATTAAAAAATAATCAACAATGTCTCGTGCAATCCTCATCACTGGCGCTACCGGAAAGCAAGGTGGCGCTGTCATCAACGCCCTGCTTGCCAAGAGTTCTTCCGAGTTTCTCCTTCTCGCAGTCACTCGCAACAAAGAGTCAGCTTCAGCTAAGAATCTGGCGGCCAAGTCTTCCAACATCAAGCTCGTCGAAGGCGATCTTGATTCGATCCCCGCTCTGTTTCAGGCCGCTAAGCGAGCCGCGGGAACTGTGCCCATCTGGGGTGCCTACTCTGTTCAACTTTCCATGGGCAAGGGTGTTACCCTAGAGGGCGAAGTCCGCCAAGGCAAGGGCCTCATTGACGAATCTATCAAGGCCGGTATCAAGCACTTTGTTTATTCCAGCGTTGACAGAGGTGGTGATGAGAAGTCTTGGACCGATGCTACAGTCGTTCCTCATTTTAAAACCAAATACGAGATTGAGCACCACCTACGCAACTCTACAAACAATGGAAAGAGTTCTATGAATTGGACCATTCTCCGTCCCACCGCATTCATGGAAAACCTCGAGCCTATTTTCGCGACAAAGATCTTCCTCACCATGATCCGCGACACTCTGAAGGACAAGCCTCTTCAATGGGTCGCCACCGAAGACATTGGATATTTTGCTGCCGAAGCTTTCACTGACCCTCGGGGTTGGAACAAGAAGGCCATCAGCATAACGGGTGACGAGCTTACTTTTGCTCAACTGAGCGAGGCTTTTGAACATGCGACCGGCGGGCCTGCAGGAACCACATTCGGAATCCTGGGCAAGGCTTTGAAGGTTGGTGTTAAGGAACTTGGAATCATGGTCAACTGGTTCAGAGATGAAGGATACGGAGCCGATCTTGCCAAAGTACGACAATTGAACCCTGAGGCCAAGACCATGGAGCAATGGGTCAAGACTAGCGCTTTTGTGAGCCATTGATTGATATATAGTAGAACATATTCTTACTGAAAAGGGAGGGTTTCATTACATCGTATACTAATAGGAACTGGGTGACAGAATGAGAAGGACGGATAGACAAGTTTCACTATCATATATTAATTCAATATGTTTTGTTTACTACCTGACTTGAATCTTGATTGTGAATCTACTCGGTTGAATCGTTTGCCGACTACTTTGGGACAACAATGAGTGCAACTTCGTTTATCCAAGATTTACTTGCCGTTTCCCAAGATTCACATCTGTAGGATATCGCAGCACACGGACTCGGAAACTCGTGACCAGAAACATGAGTAAGATATGAAAGATACATATTATCTGGCAAGAAAAAAGACTAAAAGGTAAATATACCTCGCACAGCTTTAACCAGGTTTTGTGCCAGAAGCTTATGGATGGCTCCACTGGCATGATAATCATCAGCCCAAAGACAGTTACTGGCCCCGAAACATGTAGCATCCTTTGCTCCGTACTTGGCATAGTTGTTGACGACTTGATCAAATGAGGGTTTGGTGTCAAAGATTTGTAGTTTGACGGTTGGGTGAGATGAAGTGAAGGCTGCTGCTTTGGACTGTACTGCCTTGTTATAGGAAATTATGTCCGCCCTCAGACGAGCCAGGTCAACTGCTGGTTGACCGATCATCTTTGGGAACTGATCAGCGTACGCTACGAATGTTAGCATTTAATGATATAATTGTGCTAGATCGATACCATACCGGGAATATTCAACAGAACAAACTTGTCAAAGCCATCATCAACAAGTGTTTGCAAAAGTTCAAAGTACCGATTTACACATTCTGTGACAAGAGCGTTGGTCTTGCTCCAAAACGCTTCACCAACATCATTGATCCCAATCCAGATCGCGACTAAAGTGTCTGCGTCGCTGACCGCTGGTGCAACGTATTGTTTGTATAGGCCTACTTGGTCTGACATAGAGTATTGTGCCCACGAATTAACAATTTTCTTGTCGATTGTAGCTCCACTGTAGGCAAAGTCGTATGTTAAGATGAGGGACGTGTTGAGGGTGGAAGTGACATGGCCAACCCAGTTCAGTCCAGCCGAGGTCGTTTGACCAGGTAGTCCAGGGTTACCGATGGGGTTGGAAGCCGAGGGGAGCTGTCCTCCTGGCCAAAATCCGACAGTTGAGTAAGAGTCACCGCTGTACAGTATCAGATCAAGACTTTCCAAAGGTAATAATTGGCTTTCTTACAAAACAACCAAGTTCTTAGAACTGGTCGACCGCACAGGGCTGGCGAATGTCTGGGAACAGCACACTGCCAGGGCTAGTTGTGTAATAAGACCCTTCATTCTGCCGAACAAGGAATGAAGTATAGACTAGAGTATACGATACCACTAAGTGTAAAGGTTGATCTTCCAAGCCGAGTACATCGTTATTTTCCTTATAACCATGTCTATTATATGTCTTCTAAATCCAGGATCTAATTAACCCGAAGTCGTAGATCTCGGAATGATGTTTCCGATTGGTGGGACATCTAATTGAGAAACAGTTGTCATTGTTTGAAGGATCGAAAACCCCTCTTTGCGAACCAATCACTTCTAATCGGATATAATGGAGTTCAAGTCAATTTAATAGCCGTACATCGCGTCGGTTTCAAGAGGAAAGTCCAGTTTGCAACGGAGAGCCATGGTCGACGACCGTTCTTCCGACTAGGTATGTGGGGGTTTCATCCTGGCCACTTACTAACAAGCAAGTTAAGGTGCTCTGAACATGTGTGAGATGATGATGTTACGTTCATAACCTTCGTCTGGCAGTAGGGCTTACGGGATACAAGGATTCTCGATAAGGCAAAGTTAAACAAACTCCGGACGGACGAGACACACATTATCGGAGTTGTCACATAATGAGAGATTTGAGAAGGGCCACCCTTTCCATCGGATTTCTCACAGCAATGTGCTCCGCGTTATCTCATGGTTACATCTATCCCTCCCACGTAAATAATCTTGTGTGGTCACAAGTACTACTGCCAGTCTCGAGGCGCGGTGCTTCTGACTGTACTTTGGACTACTTGGACTAATTTCTTACCTTTAAATTCTTACGACATCTCACAGTCACTATCCTTATCCGGATAGAACAATCACCGTCGAAATAATAGCGCCCTTTGTGTCATTTCACGTTGCCCGATACAGTAGGAGATATGACTCATGACATCTACATCTCAAATAACCAAGTTAGAGCATAAGCTTACGTGAACAACAAAACGTCTATAATGAACAACATATCTGCTTTTTTTTCATTAACTCAAATCGTCTTCATTCATCAAAAATAATATTAGCCCATAGCAACAATGCCAGCAATGATCACCAAAAGGCCGGGACTTATGCAAGTCTCGGTGTCTCGCAGTGCCGAAGAGAAACGACTGATCCCTGCCTACTGTAGTAGTCTCGCTCGCCGTGCGAAAGAGCTTGAGATCCTTCGCAAAAACATTCTTGTTGATGCAAATGGGACTGAGCTGGCATTCGGCATCCAGACTCGCTTCTCACCCCATGCTGTGGCCATTTCAGATACTCTCTTTTCGCGACTGACTCAACTTCATGTCCTTCTAGGTCGTGTCTTTGTAGATATCGTGGATCGGTGGTTCACTGATGAAAAGGCCCGTTTTCCGGAACGTATGCCTTTGGATCCATCGGAAGAGTCTCTGCTCAAGTGGATAGCGTCTAGTGGGCAGATTCCTGACTACCGCGATCATGCTGGCTGTTGGCGCAGCGATATTTTGTTTGGACAAAGCCCTGATGGTGTTTTTGACGAAGCGCCGTCTATCTGCGAGATTAACGGCAGGCTTCCCCTCAATGGAACACTCGGCATCAGTCTAGCCACAAATGGTCTCAAAGAGATTGGAGCAGCCAAGGGAGGTCTGGAGACGCAGAGCGACATGGAGGTACCTAGCCTGTCTCTTATATCTCCCTCTGGTCTTCTAGTGACTGATGATATATGAATAACTAGGAAGCATACAATCGCCTTATGTCGATGTTTGACCCTGAGAAGCCGTTATTTACTATCCGCGGCGACTGGCCTGGCGCAGACTCCAAGACACTTTCTGGCGCCAACGTCCGTAGGAACAGGCCTCCAGTCGAAGCCGTGGATCCTAAGAATCTCGAAGTCAGAGAAGACAAATCATCACCGACTGGGCTGTCGCTCTGGGACAAGTCTACTGACATTCATGTGGGGCAGTGGATTATAGAGATGCTGCAGGAGGAATATGCTAAGTTGGAGCCAGCGGTGGCCCAACAGCTAGCCCGCTCACCGTTGAACGATCTTCGCACTGTTTTTATAGTTCACGACAAGAGGCTCCTTGGTATCATACCGGAAGAACTTCCCGGCATGGTCGCCAGGGGGGTGCTGACGGCTGAGGAAGCCGGGATTGTGGATGCTGGGATTGCCCACACTATAAACCCCGGATCTGAAGGCCTGCAAACTTTGATCAAGGAATCAGAGGCCAACCCTGACATAAGGACAGGGTACATCTACAAGCCTTGTCGGGACGGCATGGGACACGGTATTGAGCTTGGCCGCAACATGACGCAGGAAGCCTGGCTGGAGCGCCTGAAGAATCTCGCTACCCCAGACGTCCTGCGCCCGCACGATCATGCAGCAGTGATTCAAAAGCTTGTCGACCACAAATGGTACGATATGGTTCGTCACGAAGTTGCGAGCGACGATGGTGCAAAGCCAAACAAGTTTCATATCATTGGATCCTTTTTTATGTTTCACAACCAGAACTATCACGCTGCCCCCTGGCGAATGGGGCTAGAGACGCATCTTGGTATCACTGGTGATAAGCCAGGTGTCGTTATGGCCATGCTTCGTCAGCCAGACTGGCCAGTCGGCTATGATCAGGAGGAAGAGCCATAACTTGCGTAAGTTGCGACAAGAGGTTCTCAAGAATCTTGAGAAGAAAGGACTTTGAGTCCACCATCAGTCATTATATATAGCATCACTCGAAGAACTGCAATGTGTTTGGGTCGTCATTATCATCGCTTATGCAATAGTGAACACACACTCAATAAGATCTTGATATCTTTGTTTATTTACCATTCGGCCTCCGCTTCAAACACAACTTGTGTTGGACCTAGCTCGGCTCAAGGTAAAATATCATAACAATTGCCCTACCGCGTAGGCTCCAAAAGAGGGATTGTCCCTCAATGTGTAAATAAATGTCTCGTGAAGCGAAAAGAAACTCTTGGCAAATAACACAACAACGGAGATTTGCTAGTCACCACCAACGTAACTACTAATTCACCCATCATAAGCTCGACAATACTTCCGATATTGATTTCACGGTTCATTTTACCCTGCGTCATCAAAGAGAGCCAGGAAACCTCACCAAGGACCCTCCATCTTCTGTATATCAATCTTCTATCTTCAAAACCCCCCTACTGTGTCGCACGGCATCCCGTTTTAGGCTTATGAGTATGGTGATGATGATGATGATGGCGATGATGGGATCCCTTAGTCTTGTGAGTGTGACGATGGGGGGTTTCAGCCTTAGATGATGAAATAGGCGGGATCTCTGCTGCATTCGTTTGTGTTGGCGCATGTGTAGCGGAAATTTGGGGGTATCCTTCATTTAGGATAGTTGGCTTGGATACAATATTGGCAGTGGTTTGAGATGCCGGCTTGTGAGTCGTGGACGAAGCAATCGAAGTGGTGGCAGATGACTTGATAGCCCGGACATCGGATTCTTCCAAACGATAGAGAAGAGAGCCCCAACCGAGTCCATCATAGTGACCTGAACCTTCTCCCCATGAACCAGCACCACCCTCGAATCCACCAAAGGATTCCAAGCTGTTGTTAAGGTAAGCCGTAGTCCAAGGAGCCTCAACGCCTTTGAGTTGAACATAGTGACTGTAAAGCAACTCCCATGCTGGTCGGACTGCGCCACGAGAGGCGTCGCTTATGACATCGAAGGAGACGATTCCGTTTGTGTATGGCTCGAATGGGACATCATTTCCCAGGTTATAGCGAGCAAAGTACTCGGCACTGTGAAAAGATATCGGTTAGCAATGTATAACTAAGTATGGGATGAATGACTGCTACATACCCGAGGAGAATACGGCTGTTGTTGTAAGCGAACAAGTCTTCGCCTTGGTTCCATGCCTGCTGCCCAATGGCTCCCAAAAGTTGGAAGTTCATGCTTGAATGACCTTGATCTCGGCCAGATTCCTGTCCTTGTCCAAGTAGCTTGCCAGTGCCCGGCTCCTCCACGATGTTCGAAATGGCGTTGTTGATGTTCCCGTTGCCGACACCATGCTTAAAGTAATCGATGGTGAAATCCCAAGTGGTCTGATTCTCAGTGACCACTGCGATAGCAAGTGCGGATGCAATATTGCACTGTTCCCAGTTGGCAAAGAAATGTCTCACATTGTGCTGTGATCCAAGAACTTGGTTAAGGAAATCGAGATTCATTGGCAGAAACAATTCTTTCAGCAACTGAATTACCTTAGGTCGACCCGATTCGACAAAAGGCTTGTAGTCATGGAGCAGTTCAACAGCGTTAGCAAGCTCGTAGCCCTGCAGGCCTGCAGTAAGATAAGCGTCGTCACCACCGCTAAGGACCTTCAATTTGTCTGCCCAAGCGACGAGAATATTTGATGCAGCTTCTGCAAATTGCTCATCTCCAGATACTTTCCAGCGTAAGCCAAGATTGAACGCCGCTGCGGCATCGTGCCACAACGCGTCTCCATTCTGGCCTCGGTTAACCTCATAGACTGCATTGTTCTTGTAGTCCGCCTTGCCGAATGGAATGCTGGTCAGCTTTTCCCACGACGCAGTCCAGGGCTCTTTTTTGGCAGCAAGCTTTGTCTGGATACGATCAATGTCTGACTGAGAAACAAGGAGTCCTGGGTGCGTGAAAGCGAAACCGAATGAAGAAAGACAACAAATCAAGAAGAAGTGAACCAGCACCATGATGAATCGAATTTGTTAAAGAACGTAGGGTTTATTAGAGAATAAAAATGAGCGAATAAACGAATGAATGAATGATAGAATAGTATAAATGAATGTTGAGAAAGGACCCTGCTGAGACAAAATTGTTCCTGTCGCCGAGTAGATATAAGTATACATATAAAACGTAACATCGAGATGATCGCACTATTAGACGCGCATCAAACTCTACTAGTTAGGCGCGCCAATCTCTAACATCGCTCGTATGCACCTATTGAAGGTTATTCCGGAAGTCTATTATATAATGGGCGGGAAGCTCCTCCAATTGTTTGCCTCTCGTTTACGGACGACAAGGTAACAGTGACATTTGAAACGAAGCCACAACTGTAAGAGCCCCATCAATGTAAATCTTTGCAGATTATAGCTAGTATCGGTTGTGTCTAGCATGAAGAGAATGTGGGGTGCTCGTCCTGTCAGCCTCCCTGGAAACATAGACTTAATCAAATATTTATTACGATCCCCTGCTGTTTTTCAGCTCAAACAATGGCTTTCCACAACTCCGCATTTAAGGCAGAAGCGTCCAATGTAGGCTTCAGTGATAAAAGTTAGTATCGTAAGTTGATTCACAAGGGAAGAAAGGGGGGAAATAACTTTCTGCGACCTCATCCTCTGGCCCCTTCCAATTTCACTCTTCCAACTAAGTACCAGTTGCAGGTATAAGTCGTTTGTTGATCTTTAATATGATATGGATCAGTTCGTGTTAACCATATGAGAGGTTACAAAGTGACATCTAAGACACTGTCATTTGCTCCTCGAAATGGCGAGTGATACTGGGAAAGACAGTCTATTCTCCTTCTAACCGCTGTTCCATAACATCCATGTCAAGTTCGTGAATAGCGCTTAAACCCTGCAACCGGACCTTGTTCGCCGATTGATTTCCTTTCTACTCTGTATTCATGAAGTCTTTCATAGGCCGGTCGTTTATGTCGTCGTGATCATCAATTTTCGCAATTTCAAATTTTGTAGAAATCCCAGTCTCTTTTCATTAGCAGTTGAACAAACTTCCACAGCATGGTATGTTGTACCCCCATAGCCTTGACGTCGTCCCGCCCTCTTACCCTTGTTGGCAGGGCTTTATGGTGTGGTGGATAATAGGCATGGCCCTTGAAGGACGATCACTGTCTCATATGTGGAGTGTCTACAGATATTTAACTTGCAATTCAAAATCTTCGGGGTATTTGCTGGTCATGTTGAGTGTTGGCCTGAAATTGAGGACCAGTACATGAGTACGGGGGTTAAAGCGTGCAGGCCAGGCCTCTCGCTAGTGACCACAAGCCTTAGTCACACTAAAGTCAGATTCATACCGCTACAGTTTCGGAACTAGCATAACAGGGTTCAGCGCGTCCTCTGTCAACAGTATTACACTAGGGTAGAGAGTCGGATTGCATAACAAGAGTGAAATATTGGAGCAAGAGGCTAGGGACCGACTATGCTGGACATTCTCATTGATCTGTGAGGGACATAACTGTTCGTCTATCATATCAAACATTAAATAAACATCCCACTCAGACTTGAGTCTCTCTTTATTTCTTCTCTTGACACTCTATGTCATGTAGCTTTTGGGCCAAATCTTGAGCATAGCCACACATGGTCATCGTGGGATTCCAACTACCCGCAGTGGGGAAAAGGGCAGCCCCAGTGACGTGAACATTCTCAATCCCATGAGGACGATAAAGCTCATCAACTGAACCACCACTTGCCTTAGGTCCCATGAAGCAAGTGCTAGATTCATGAACAATACCGGGGATTCGGATAGTATCGACTGCTGGTTTCGTCTTGATCCAGGCATGACTTTCTTCATCCCACCAGTCGATATCCGACTCGTGTTCGTGGCCACCTGCCATTTGTATAACGGTATCATAAGTTGCTGTATCCATCACGTCCCAACAGGCATAATCGTCTTTGCTCAAAGTATATTGGAGGTTGACGTTGCAAGTTGGGTCAGTACCTTTATTGAGCTTGACATGGTTATCGGTATTCTTCTCGCTAAACTCTCCAAGAGCTGAGCAAACTAAACAGTATCAGGTTAGCATTTTTCATTCTTTGTAAAAAATGACTGCATACCAAATACAACGTAGTCCTCGGAGTCAGTAAGCTGATCAAGGGTCGCCGCAGCAGCATAATCAGGACATTCACGAGCCGCGTCCTCTACATCGTGTACCGGGTGGGGACTGTTCACGGCCGTGACCGAGACGTGATACTGTAGGCCGTTTTGAGGATGCTTACCAGCCACGTATGCAGCAGCCATATTGAGGGTGTCTTCCTTTTTCCATCGCTTGATGTTAGTCACGGGGCATCTGGCTGAGATGTGTGTCACGAAATGGCCAGTAAGCCTCTTTCCGACGATCTCACGACACTCCTCGAAAGAGTTCAGCAACATGGTAGCGTTGGGAATGGCTCCAGAGCAGAGGATAATTCTAGTCTTGTTCCCGGTCCAAGACAAAGTGCCCTTGCTGGTTTCGAGAACGCGGACGAAATTATCATCATCGCCTTTGGTCATGGTTTTCGCCACGCAGTCAACCATTATTTCCAAGGGCGCTCCCTCGTCTTTTTTGGCTAGTTGTCTCTGGCGTTCCAAGATGGCGAGAAGAGGGCCGGGGACAGAGAATTTGTTAAACCGCAGACGGGAAGTTGGGCTTTGGCGCCCGACAGCAAGAGGGGCCGACTCAGCATAGTCAGCAGTAGGAATCTTGCTAACCCTCGTTTTGAGAATGGCATCGATGGCAGTTTGCAGGGTTCCAAAGACACCATCCTTGATCTCAGCAGCGGATGTGACGTTCAAAAGGCTTTTGGCGTCGTTCCAGAATTTGTCTTGTTTGGCGGTCTCGATCATGGTCTCAGGAAAGTCACGCATGAGGTCTGGACTTGGCTGAGGGCTCCAAGCGGACCAAAATGTTGATCGGCCACCGAAGAATGGGCAAGATCCATGGCAAAACTTGAGCTCTTTTGTTTCAAAGGTCTTACGTGAGAGAGTCCAGGGAAATGTCTCAGAAGGGCCTCCCAGGACCATTTTGAAAGGGATTGGTAGATTTTGGAAGTGGGAAGGAAGCCAAAATCCTGTAAGAATTCAGCGCGTTAGATGACGATGCCACTGTGACGAGGGAAGCGTTGGGAAGCACTCACCCCCACGCTCTAAGCAAAGGATTTTAGCATTCTTATTCAGTTCCAGAGCTTTTTGAATGAATGCAAGAGCAGTAAATCCTGAGCCGACAACAATGTAGTCAAAGTCTCCATGGGCTAGTATGTTCCCCCAGGTTTGGTCACTACGAGGAGTCAATGTCATATCTGGAACAAGTACTGTAAACTCCAATAAATATTGTGTCATACCTCGCAAAGTAGTCAAGGGCCATGACAGACGTAGGAGTAGGTGCTTGCACACTAGGCACAGGGTACCCGTACGTGTTGGCTGGCTGAGGCTGACGTTCATCGTGCTTTTTGCCAACACGGCAGTGAAAACTGGGGATGGTTTTCCCCGGGATGGTCAGATAGTCTGGGAGGCTTTCAGAGTTCATGATATGGGCAACTGTAAGATGTTGTAAAATTGAGTAAATTGCTTGATTTGCTTGTACGGAGTCCGGTTATCATCAAGCACAATTGGCCTGCACCGTCCTATTTATGTTCTTATACCATGCGGCACCTTTATGCATCATAAGGAGGCATTTAGAGATGTTGTAACTTTCTACTTTCCCTAGGCTTGCCGACAAGTCGACAAGGTATGTGATCAACGTGGTTGATGCATCTTACTTTGAATCAGGTCATGAGATGTGCCCTTAGTTTACATGAGTGATCAGGATGCTCCAACAGCTGGGCACTGGTTTTGGTATAGTTTAGATGTTTATGGAGAGCTGAAGTGCTAGAAAGGAAGGTTGACCGGGAGGGTCTCACATCGGATACCCGGCACCATCCCGGCATACGCCGCAACAGATCAAGAAAAGAAACCTTCATTGACAGCTCCGACGAAGTGGTTACACGTGGGACTATCCATGCAGTTGAGGTGCAAACTGGGAAAACGATACCTGCATCTGATTCGCTAGTTGTCGTCGAGGGAACTTTGGACCCTACAAGCCTTAAGGCTACTGGGGACGCTTGTGGAACTAAAACATCAGAAAGTAACCATGGTAAACCAATTGCGTACAATGAGTGATGAGGGTTTTAGCTAGGCCAATAGTTCAGTAGCACCCCGCATTTTCGGGATATCCCGTCTTACCTGTGAAATTAAGTAGGGAGTTGTCCGCGTGTTCCAAGTAGGATACTAACTGTGTCACTTGCTCCGTAGCTACAAGTTGCAGTATGCAGAATTTAAACAAGAAATCTCATTATTACACCTAAAAGAGAAAGAATCCTTGACAGCTAGCTACTGCTGCTTCTGCTTCTTCTTCTTCCCTTAGTACAGCCCAAGAGACCACCCTTCAATTAGCTATCAAGCATCGATATTTAACTGAAGTACCAAGCCTCTGTTAGTTAATCTTTTCTTAGGAATCTAAAGCTCTCAGCCGCAGTGGACTAGGAACGGGTGGCTGGAGCCCAGACCATCATCCTCTCAGCCTCCGATTTGAAACATGGCCAGAATCGGCATACTAAACCGACTATGGTGGGCTGATAAAAAAACAGTCTCAGTTGAAAACGTTGCATGCACCATTTTGGTCACGCTAATTGCTGAATCACATTAGCAGCCTGTGCTATTGCCAATTAGACTGAAGCGTTACCCATACAGATCATTTGTGGCGGGCTGACATACCTAGACATAGCTCAGCAAGCCACTGAGTTCCAGCTGGATCAAGTCTTCCGTTTTAGATAGCTTCGACCACTAGCAAACCGTTACCCAGCATGTCACAGCTGTGAAAAGACGGAATGGAAACCTTCAAAAACTCCTCTCCGTAGCGGAGCAGATAAAGGCTAACATTGGGCAAGACATCGAACGAGTATAAAGGTTTTGAATAGAATATATATAAACTCAACCTGTCCATCCCCAAACTCCTACCACATCATAAGCAAAATACATCAGACATAACAACGGCATATTGTATCAGACAAACAATCCATACTGGTCTGCTCATCAAGTAGTCATGACTTGGCATGCTCAACTTGTCCTGGTGCTGGCCCTGGTCTGCCTGGTGAATGCCTCGTGCTCCGGCAGGTCAGACGCTTGTTCCTCCAACCCAATCCTTGTGCGAAGAGTCAATACTCTTAACTTTCAACCCGAATCATGTAACCTCAAGTGGAAGTTGGGCTGTACGAGGCCCGACAAGAATGGCGGCAAGGAGCAGAAACCGCCGCCCTACCCCCTATGCACCACATGGGACTACCCATCCGGATTGCTGCCTGTTGATTCCTACACACTATCGTTACAGGCAAATACCTTCAGTAAAGGCTCCGCCAATGCCACGCTACACGGCTTATGGCCAGGATCAGTTGGTGGCAAAGGTGCCAAGAATCAGCCTTACGGGTGTCGTAACGGCGAGGAGTTCGATGAGACGATCCCCAAGACCTTCCACGACCTGCTGAAATACTTTTGGCCCACAAATCCAGAGTTCAAGAACACAATGCAGTGCTTTATCTTGTCTGAATGGATGAAGCATGGCACCTGCGCAGTAATTCCTGGTGCTGACGGCGAAGCCTTCAGGCTGTCACAAGAGTCATACTTCCGTACGGCGTTTGTGTTAGCCAACGAGTTCAACGCAAACATAGCTCTGCAAGAGCAACTCAAGGCACCAACGCCGATGACAGATATGGAGCCGCTTATTACCACTCGCTGCGTGCAGTGCGCGTACCTAGCAACAGTGGGCTGGGAAGGGACAGATGTGGCAAGCGTTCCACGTATGTCAGCGGACTGTATCGACACGTGCTTTGCTTGTGGTAAGGACTGGGACAGGTGCCCTCCTGCACAGCTAGAAAGCACTGTTGAATTGGATCCCAGCAATGCACCACCGAATGAGAGTGGCAGTGGTAGTGATGGACCCGCAAGCTTCCGGTCACTAGACTTTGCTGTGCCAGGCCTTGTCAACAGTGAGAACATTTCCCCGTGGGAGGGCACTTGGCGCTCGTTTGGAGCCGAGCAGCTGGGCTCCGGCAAGTTCGAATTTGCGCAGACCTTTACCGATACCACCATGACCGTCACTACAGACAGTCCATATCCCCAGACGTGCAACTATGAGAGACGTGGACCTGGGGAGCTGGTACTTAAATGTGGCAGCAATAACTCCCACCTGGAGGAGTGTCTAGTACAGAGACTGCCAGACGTTGGCGGGCTTGAAGCGGCCTTTCTAGCATGCAACCACACTGGGGCCCCGGCGCCGGGAAGTTTCTTCACTGCTATGGATACGCCTGGGTGCGGTAACTTTCTCATGTTCCGTTGCAAGGCATCAGCAGCAGGTTGTTCCTTTTCTCCAGATGTTGTGTCAGCAGACGACAGTAAGGCGACAAAGCCTAATGCCGGGGCTGAGTCTGACTCCAAACCCAGCTATATTAGCCACTCCCACCCGGGCATCGCTGGATCACCACTCAAGCTTCTGGGAACATGGCGCACGCTCCAGGTGTCGAGCCACTATGAAAAGGGCCTTGCACGGTGGAACTTCACTTCCGACGGCCAGGCATCGATGGAGTGGCCGAACTACCCCAGCCGCGGTGTTACACGTTACTCTGTCTCGCACTCTCAGGAAGATCCCAGCCGAGTTCTCCTCGCCGATGCCACCGGCGCTATTACCAACTGTCGCTTCAGGTTTCAATATCAGCCTGTATACTCCTACGCAACACTGGATTGTGATGCACCAGACCAACAGGCAGGAGACAAGAAGAGCTCGCAACATACAAAATGGGCCATGGGTCGATGTAACCCTTGCAGTGCCTCATGTCGCTATTCATGCGGTCCTGAGAATGATATGTGCGGTGTTGGATCTTGCGACCCGGCCGAGTCTACGGAAACAGAGCATGCTGGTGCCTCGCTACCAGCCAAAGACGGTCATAACTGGTGCACTCCAGAAGACTCCAGCTGCTGGCCCACGAAGACGGCCATCCTCAATCTGGAGCAGGCGCTGGATCCTACAGTACCAAGACTTGGACTTCAATGGAACAACTACCCACAACCGCAGCCAGCGCCAGTACCAATGGGCTCCATCAAAAACCAGTCATTCTATGGTCTAGGTAGCCAAGGACTGAAAGCGTTGTACTACTACGAAGACATCAATGAGATGCAGCGCCCTTGCTACAGTGCATCTGGTGATGTTAAGATTTGGAACGACGTGTCGGATATGTGTAAAGCGGCACTTCACCAGAACGAGTACCGTGATTGGAACCCTTTTATCGTCGTCTTTCCGCTCAATGAGCGTCATGTTGCTGCTGCCCTCACGTTTGCCGCGCAGCACCGACTGTGCATCGCCACTGCTGGCACAGGCCACGAATACAACAGCCGTAACTCATGCCCAACTGGTGGCATACTCATCCGCACAATCCTGCTTAAGGATAAGACATTTATACCTACCTGGAACCAAGACCCTACCATCGCCCCTGCTGGCGCGTTCCGCTTTGGTGCCGGTTCTATCTTTGCTGAGATGCACGCCTACTCAGCCAAGTATGATCGCGTTGTCGCATCGGGTTGGTGCTCCACTGTTGGCATGGTTGGCTTCCATCTCGGTGGTGGCCATGGACCATTTGCACCGTCTATGGGTCTTGGTGTTGATAACCTGCTGGAGATTGAAGTTCTTCAGGTCGGCAGTGATGCCCAAGACAATCCCGTTGTCCACAAGAAGATCGCCAGTCGTCAAGAGAATCCACAGCTCTTCTGGGCCATGCGCGGTGGCGGTGGTGGTGTCTGGGGTGTTATCCTCTCTATGACCATCCGCGCTCATGAGGTACCCGATGGCGGCCTCAACCGTGTCTTCATCTCCCAGAAGGGCAATTTCTGCCCAGGCCCACGAGACTTCGGTTACGAGTGGCTCCGCGACATGTGGGTTCGCTTTGCAGCGTGGCAGCTCAAGCTCAACCACAAGGTTAGCACACAGCCCGCCTTCTTCATCAACACCACCGACTACAAGAATGGTGATCTTTGCAAAGTCACCTGGAGCTTCAACTTTGAGTATTTCTATGCTGGTGGCCAGAAAGAAGAGGACTATAAGCTGTTCCGTGATGGTCTCCAACACGTCCTGAAGAACTACACGGCACAGGAGGACAGGTATGAGTCGGCTTATGAGTACCTCCTCTCTATGCCCGCCAACAAGTTTTCACTCATCTCTACGAACCCGTTGCCAGCGTCAAGTCCGCCCTCCGATGCAGCCACTGGTTCTCAAAACTCAGTCCTTGTCTCGCGACAGATGATGGAGACAAAGTTCGCCTCGACCATGATGGACGTGTTAGATATTTGCGTAAAGACATTGAAGTCTCCTGACAAGACATCACCGGATCCAGCAGGTTATCGTTGCGGTTTCCACTATCTCTACACGTCACTGACGGGCAACCTTGGCAGCGTGCAGCCAAAAGACACAGCCATCTCGACGGGTTTTCGCTCGGCGCTTATGCTGTGGAATGCACGCACCTTGACCACGCAGCAAGCCAACGAAACGATATATAAGCTTGGTCCAAACAGTTATTTCTCTGAAAGCTCCTATGTAATGCATAACTGGACAACGAGGTACTGGGGTGAGAAGAAGTATGGACAGTTGCTGGCTGTGAAGAAGGCGCATGACCCGAAGAATCTTTTCTGGTGTCATCATTGTGTCGGCGATAACCCGAAGGATGCATATGGAGAGCCGCTCGGTCCTCAGGGCGATGTTGTTAAAGAGAAGAAGCCGAAGGTTGAAGTGAAGGACGAGCTATAGTTGGGGACCTACGTGTTTTGGACATTGTGAATCCGGTCCGTTGATCCAGATTGGTTTATATATCTTGCAATGTCTATCATGAAAGCAATTAAATCTTTTATTCTACGTAACAGAATGATTAAAGTGCCTTTTTCAAAGACGTAGTCCCTCGTGTATGCCATAGTAATCGTGAAACCTGAACCTAGCTGTTCCCATTGTAGCTCCCGACAGTAGCCAGTCTAAAATATGCAATTGTGCTTCCTGATGTCACCTAGAACACTGTTTGTCGATTTCACCTAAGCGAGTGCTAATAACATCCCTTGTGTACAGGCATTAACAGATCAGGATATGTATTGGTATTGAAGTTGGTATACACCTCTTATTCCTTTCCCTTCTTCCCTGTGAAGTCGTAGTCTACCCAGGTCCCAAGCATTGATCGAACGCGCTCATACAGTTCAGAACGACTCTCTACCGCCTGTATATCCAGCTCAGTATAGTCCTTCAAACTCTCAGATGCTTTTTCGGATTTGAGAATTGTCTTGGCAGCCGCCACGTTCTGTTCCAAGTCAGACAAAGTGGAGATTCCTGTGATCGTAGACACCGCAAACGATGGGGTACAATTCTGAGTAGCCTTGATAATGGCATATTGCATCGCGAGGAATGAAAGTGTCTCCCCCTTTCCATGCTCATCCACCCACTGTGCTGCTTCAGCCGCAGCAGCCCTCAAGCCTTGAGGTGCAGGATGCCAATCCCCAGTCAAGCCCAAGGGAATTCCGCCAGTTCTGAGCAGTCCGACTGCCAAGGGGCTTGAGCAAAAGACTGACTTTACGCCAGCGGCACGGAACCGGGCAAAGCCTCGGGTTTCTGCTTCTGTGTTTTGGAGAGTGAGCTGAGCCCATGTCTGAATAACATCTACAGGTTTCCCGTAACGCTTCTGCGCGAGCATGGCCACTTCTGCCAGGACATCGATGTCGTAGCCTGAAATGCCGACACGCAAAACAATACCCGCCTGTTGAAACTCGAAGAGAACACCGACAGCCGTTACTGCCTCGTCTATGGAAACATATTCGACGTCGTGACAAAAGATAACATCCAGATACGGAGACTGGAAGCGCTCCATGGAGCGTGCCACAGATTGGCGGATCCAATCTGGTGAGTAGTCGAACTCATTTTCCTTGATGCGGCCAACTTTGGTCATGAGCTCATAGTCGCTTCGCTGGTATTTGGAAGTAATTCGTGAGTCAGACAGGGCTGCTCCCATGAGCTGCTCCGATGGCTCGTAGTATGGAGAAGTGTCGATGGTGCGCACGCCAAGTTCGAAAGCGCGCAAGAGGATGTCTACAATTGGAAGGGATTCAGGGTTCGGGTTGAGTTGATAACTGAAACCTGCACCGCCCATCACCAGCGGAGATGGTTGAGTTGATGCCATGATTCTGTCCTGAACTGAGTGCAAATGGCGGTAAAGATAGTGTACGAAAGAGAGGGAAAGACTGTGTATGTAATCTAAAGCCTCAGAATCGAGACTAAAATGTGTTCACGAGGTTGAAAACTCACTGGGGCATTCGGATAAATGTTTTTGCCTGTCCTTCAATAGACCAGTTGTGCTTAGTTCACCCTACCAGAACTGCATCTATTCATCACCTTGTTTCGATGCCCTTTATTAGAATATGGAATTCTTTTATTGTAGAGACTCTAGAATTATATTCAAGTCACAGTTGGTACTTCGGTGAATACTTAGATGAGCTTGTCATGACATAACTACCCGGTACCGCCATTCCAATGATGAAGAAGGACACCAGTTTCTAGGCACAGCAAATATCACATCTTTCGAAGCGGCTGATATCACAAACACATAATATTATATTATTCGGTTCTATTTAGTTCTGTACCGCTCCTGGTCGTCGGCTAGGGTTCCAGGGAAGATCGGGGTTTATGGGTTGAACAAAGCTTTCAACATCAGTTAGTCTCAACCTCTTTCGCATCTGTAAATACACATACCTGTTCTGCCTGTTTGCTAAGCCCTCATACATGAGATACCACGCTGTGAATGAAACCAGCAAGCCAGTAACACCGCCGCACTTGAGGAGAACGTCGTTAGGGGCGCCTGACTCTTCAGTGAAGAGATTGGCTAGGCCGAGTAAAAGCCAGGTGCAGTTGACAAGGAGGCAAAGTGTCAAAGAAAACACATTTGATTTCATGGAGCACAAGGTTATGGCAACTGAGAAGATAAAGAATCCCTAAGGAAGGTGAGTCTTGATTAGAATTTGCAGTAGCTGGCGATGGACCTACCATAAGAAACAGTCCGTTGGCGTGGTTATAGTCGCCATCGCTGGGGTAAGCATCCCTAACGTGGAAACTAGGAATGAGACTGATGGCATAGGAGATCCAGAAACAGCCATATGAGCAGGCGATGGTAGCGCTAACTGTGTTGCCATTGGCGATATCCCTGTATATACCATGAGATTCCATACAGCAACGTCTCTTGTCAATCAAAAGTAACTCACCACATGCCGGAGAGTATTTGAGCAAGGCCTCCATAAACCAGAGCTGGTCCAATGACGATGTTAGGGACAGTGACGCCCCCAGCATTGAGATTGACCAAGGCTGTTAAGAATGTCGCAAAGGCGAACCCAGACAGACCAAGCGGACCGGCATCTCCAAATTTCTGGCGAAACTGTATGTCAGCTTGCCGAGCTGCATCTTGCTTGGCAGTGGATGTGTAGGAATGAGTCTTTGTCTCTGAACAATCCTCTTTCCCAGACCAGAATGTCGCCTCGTTATCTCCACTGTTCTGGTCTTCTTGAGTTCGTACTGGCGACATTTTGTGTAGATTTTTCTCCACTACTTAGAAAGTAATTCCTTGATCACAAGTAAAAAGAGAGCTGAGCATTACGTGAAAAGAAAATAATCAGAGTAGAAAGAAAGGGGATCTCTACGAAGCTTGTTTCTCGTTTTAGTGGATTCAGTGGATCTTATGAGTAAAAAAATTCGCATCCTAGTCTTCGGCCTCTAGGCCAAGAAAAGACATGGCCGATGCTCGTAAATATTCGCAGTCAGCTCACTATTTGTGTTTCTGGGCTCAATGGCAGTGCTAAGCATATCTTCATCGCCAAGAGAATGCTTCTATATGAAAGCCTCAGCACAGGAATCGACAAGGTTGTAACTAACGTGGCTTTTACGATAGTGAAGTGTCCACAGCTGGCGTTGATAGACAACAATGACCAATGATGGCAAGGAATGCGTACATAGTATACGTTTTCTATAACAGACTATGTTTCCTAATTCAGTCGTTATATTATGTATCAACCTCGGTGCTTGTACAATTGATTCAGTTCCCTAGGATAAACTCCGAACTACAGCAATTTGTTACCTAATCGTATTTCATAGCCCACCAATAGTAGCTAACCAATTGAGGAAGGTAGAACCTTGTCAGAGAAGAGAACCAACCAGCGATTATAAGCGTCAGTGCAATGGTAGTCAAATATATTTAGTAGAAAGAGTAGGAAAGGGCGAGGCATAGAAGGTAAGGTGCTAGATAAGTAGGTATTCCAATATCAACTACAGCTCAAAGAGGATACTATGTTGCTGTGTCGCAAAAGCAGTCAATGTCATACCACTTATATGAAGTGTCCACATTACTAGTGCCTCCAAGTGATCCCGAATACAATTCACAGAATACATTCTCTATCATGGCGAAAGACTGACAGTTGGCTTGTGTCAAGCAAGATTCGTAGCAATCGATTATGGAACCGACAGGTCCGTTGCCCACATATGACACGGAGTTTCTAGGAAAGCCCTCGTCACCGCAAGAGGCACCCTCAGGTACGGGGTTCTTGAAATTGTTGACACAGGTTGGGGCTGGTGCGCCAGTTGTCGAGGAAGCCTCAGCCGTGGTAGTGGGGGCATCATCAGTCGTGGTAGTGACGGCAGCATCAGTCGTGGTAGTAACAGCAGCATCAGAAGCCGCAGTCGTTGAAATAGCCTGCGTCTGACTGTCAGTGACAGTGGACGTCTCGATGCTGGTTTCGATGGCAACCGTGGTGTCGGTGGTACCAGTAGACTCTGCTCCAGATGTCTCGGTAGTGAATGGAACAGAGATGGTGGTATCGCCAACCTCAGAGTTTGTCGTAGCGGTTGTAGTTGTGACTGCAACTACTGAGGTTGTCGAGGGACGACATGGTCCTGCACGAACGAGGGAGCCCAGGACCGAAGTCAGAACAAACGAATGGACAAGATGGCGACCCATCTCAAAAGACTGTTTCTGGACAAATTGAAGAACAAGATGTGCAATGGAATTTACAAAATGGGGAAAAGGCAATGCTTTTTATTATTATCTCCACGACTCACTAATCAAAATTAGACTTGGCCAAGTCCAACTTCTATTCCAGATGTTATTCGCTTGCACAGTTTAACTATGCAAATATTGATCACTAGCCTGCCTAGTCAACTCGAGTCAGTGTCTTCAGCTATAATTGTAGAACTGTTTGTGGAAAACACAATCAATAGTCTCAGCGCTGGCACTAGCGAAGTGGGCCACTCAACAAGGGTAATCAGGGGCAGATGAGCAACAATTGGCCACAATACGTGTAATCAAGAGCAAGAAACAAGTGGCGTCAACTCTTTGCCAACAATGGGATATTGCATGTTATTGCATCTTTCTACAACGTACTATGTAGTCCAGTTCACTCTTCTTCCTTACCGGGAAGCCATACCAGCTTGGGAATGAATCCTGACATGAGACTGTATTCCTTCTCATCAACCACATTCCCAGTCTCCAGGTCAGTCACAACAATCTTCACCCCACTATCACTATCAAGCCGATGCTTGAACTTCTCTGCTGGAAGAACTCTGGTCGCGACTGGTTTGCGGCATCGACCCGTGTTTGGCGGTCCATGGCCTTCCGTTCCTCGCCCCATACCAAGTCTCGTAACTTGCCCGATAAAATCCGGATTTCCAGCGACATCAGGCTCTGTCGAACTTGCGCTTCCAGTGTATACATCGATCCGATAACTTGAAATGGTACATCCCACATCAGTGAAAACAACGTAAGGGACCAGCTGTCGCTTTGGTGACTTAGCAAGTGCACGGGCGCTAGGCCCGTCCTTGACACTACCCTGTTCCGGTAAACCCAAAGGAAGAGCGATTGCTTTACCGCCACTTGCCCTAGGTTTATAGAGTCCCTTCTCCTCAGCGGTCTTGGGTGTAGAATAATCAGGGCTAGCGGGCTCGCCATACATGTAGCCAAGTGCCCGAGTATCTTTGGCCATGTCACCGATGGTAGTGTACATCCATCGTCGGGGATCATCATAGCTGACCTTGGTGCCTTGATCCATAAAAGGCTGCAGTGGAAACCTAGAGGTGAACTGGTTCTCTGGATTGGAATCCATAAAGATGCCAGCTAGTCGATCCATGTTCGCGTGGTAGGAGAGAAAGATTGGGTCAAAGGCCGTGTAGGTGTTGTCCGCCTATCAAATCATTGTCAGTCTTTTGTATAATCCTCAATCTCTTTCCACATACCATATCATAACCAACCCAGCCATGGAAATTGTCATGAACTTGCTCAAATAGGCCGTCAAAGTCACATCGGAATGGGTAGGCCGTGTCGGGTTGATTATCGATAAAATCCACAATATTAGCCCACGGAATGCCAAAATGCTGTGCTGACTCCGATGTCGTGTATGTTGCTTGCTCCAGAGCATGCGCTATCTGGATATGATACATCTTGAACCACTTGATTTTTGCTTCCCATCCATGATTGGAAGGTCCCTCAGTTAAAACTTCGTTCCTGGTAACTGTATCGCTGGTCCCATTCTTGGATTTTCCATTCAGAGCTTTGGCATAAAGAAGAGGATTCTTTCTTTCACCCAGTTGAGGGTGTTGATAGGTCTCTTCGAAGAACATTGGAGGAATGCCAGCAAATTTTGATGATGATACCGATGCCTCCTCAGCATAACCATTCCAGTAAGGGATGGGAAAATCGATCAGTTCTTCAACGTATCTCAAGTATGCTCGATGCCAAAGAAACGTCGCTTCTTGGTAGTGCAGACACCAATATGCATCTGTTTCGCGTGTTAGCTAGGGAGATATATGATCCATGAGCAGTAAAATAATACTCACGAAGTAATCCAAGTTCCTGCCATTTGGTCTTTTTCCCTTCAAGATAAACCTCTTGAATATGAAGGATGTCATCCAGCTTAGACTGATACTCAACAAGCTCCTCTCTGGACATGCTCATAATATCTTTTCTCACTCGGTATGAGATTGGAGGTTCCAGAGGCTCAGGGATGGCAGGCTCAAGACTTTGAACTGACTGAGTGTCCTGTTTATTTCGCATATAACCATTGTTGGCCCAAAGTCGAAAAAGTTCGAGGGTTTCTTCTGGCCAATAATGATCGGGATTGCGTGTGATAGGCATTGACTTGGAGCGGAGATGATTGTAAATACCTGGCGCTCGCTTCCTCACATCTTCGTAGCTGGAAAGGTCCCAGTTGCCCCAATACAGCATCTCGCGGACCCATTTTCTACCAGCAGCTTCAGAGTTTTTAGCGACCCAATATGGTTTCTGGATGAGAGGCAGGATGTCATCCTCCCAATTGGGTATTTTTATAGCTTCTGGTACAGACATCGTGAACCTTGAGTGCTAGGGCGTTTGGTTTCTTGTTTGAAAGTATGTCAAAGAGAGATATACAAAGTGCAGGTAACGAAGAAGGAAAATGGAAAGGGACTATAGGAAGGCAATTGTAAGTGGGCGATCCTAGCTACCAAAGATCTGCCATATCACCACCCTGGACTCTAGTGTGACCCTTTCTGATATCTTCTTGAGTTTTCCAGGAGAGTTAGGCTGTACTAAGCTAAGATTGTCAAAGTCCCTGTTAGTGACCAGCTGAAGTTTTTCTGTGCCGCAACCCCGCTTGATTTATCGATACCTCAACATGCAATTAGCTTGTGCATACTCGAAGTCTAGACTCTGAATCTTGTCTCAGATTATCTTTGGCATTTCTTCTATTGGTCATTAAAGTATGTGATAGTCATATGAGCTTCACTTCTCACGATGCACATACTGATTACGGATGTTCAGCTCGCCACACGCTTGCAGGTGTTAAACTGGCTTCTTACGTGTACTCACATGATAGACCAAAACATTTTGGGAATTACATACATACATGTTGTTCCGGAGTTTTCTCTCCTGATTAATATTGCATACTATTCAGTGCGATAAGAACATCTAGATCCCTACATTAATATTAAACTGGCTCGAAAGAGTATCTAGACATGATGGCATCATAGTCTGCACATTGCTTCTTGTTGTGGTATAACGCAAACAACAAAACGACGTTAAGAATTATTAAATCAAGATACCTATGTCGGATGATAGTCTTAGTGATTGTTTTACGATTGAACATGTCGAATGCGTCAGTCGCAACTACAACGCCGTGTCTTTAGGATGCTTATCCAAGGCAAAGCATCCCATGGCACCCAATCCAAATTTCTTCAACAACATTTAATTATGTCTCACATTTATTGCCGGAAACTATCCACTATACTTATCACCAGACTCTGTACTGATACCTGTCTCCAAACCAGCAACTAATAAAGTACCTTCGGGGTGATTGAGAGGTACTCGGGTCCATTCGGTGGACCTGGCTCAGGCATTCCCATGTAATCCGAAGGTCCGCTCTGATCCGCTACTCTTATTTCCATGGCCTTAAGCTGAGACTTGGTAACAATCTTGTTGACCTCGCCACTCTCAAATGTAGTGATCAGGTCTTTATCTCCCATAGTCTTTGGCTCGATCCACGGCTTCTGTAGATACGGCTCAGTGTAGGTAATCGCAGGCTGGGGTTTGCCGGGCCACTCTGCCGTTGCATCTTCAGGCTTGGGTCCAACAATGCCAGACACGCTCATGATGATGTAGTCAGCGAACTGACTGCCGTAGTGTACGTAGCGACCACCATTATTCTGGTCAAAAAGATCACTGACGTTGAGCTCACGACTGCCATCTGTGGTCTTCATTCCCTTGACTGAAACTCGGAGATGAAGACCCATGTTCTTGGTGATATCGCCACGACCGCACCAGTCAAAGACGCCCTCGGGAACAGGGATCATCTCTCGAACATTTCCACGCCGCTTGCCCGTAGGATCTAGCAAGAATGAGGAAAAGTCTGCGTCGTAAATGTACAACGCAACGGGATCCATGACTGAGACTGTCACGGGGATGTTGACAACGTCGCTGTGTGCTAGTCGGCAGACTTCGTTGACTGCTGCACCGATCTGTCAATCATGGTCAGTCCAGTATACTTTGCTCGTCAGGTCTTTCTTCTTACAGTTGGATCAGAGTTTCTCGACACATTACCATATGAAGATGCATCACCACAAAGGGTAATCATGTTAGTGATTGGTTCCCCATACACCAAGTCAGTACGACTAACAGTCGCTTGCGCAGCAATGTCAATCTCGGCACTGAGACTATTGTTGAGTTGGATCAAGTGAGCAATCGTGCCAGTATCAGTGTGGCCATTCCATTTGTTGTAGATGTCGTAGACTCCTTTCTCATCTACAAGATCGTCGCCCTTGATCTGATCCGCAAAGTCGGGGTTTAGCTTCTTGTAGATATTGAGAATCTTGTCGTTGCTCTCAAACTCCTGAACAGTGGCATTCTCAATAGGCGTCTCAACCTTGATTGGGTTGTACTTGGCCAGCTCTTGCCAGTACTGCTGATTGGTTAATGACATGGACATAAAGTTTGCAAGTAGTCAGGTTTAGGAGGGACATACCTCAGGACCCTCGCAGGTAAAGCTGACTACTTCGACGTCTCCGTCGACCTTTTTGGTTGACCATTCGAGATACTCATCCATGACCCAGCGATCAAGGCGGTCAGAAGAAACCTCGAACGGGACTTCCTCGCCAGTTTTGGGATCCTTCGTATAGCCCTTGATCTTGACAGGATCCAGACGACCACGTGGTGCACGCTGATTCTTGGGATCTTCAGCAAATCGCCACCGCGCGTCGTCCGTAGGCTGAGTAATCCTAACCTTGGATCCAGTTAGACATAAGGGATACAGAGATCAAGCAAATACCTACATTCAGAGGAAACCCGACCCAAGTGATGGGTACAGGAGGGAGAGTCTTGTCATACGCAAACTGAGTTGGATTGAAGAACTGGGTCAGAATCGAGCGTCCAGTTTGTCTCCCAGCGATTTCATCATTG
The DNA here is from genome assembly GCF_000240135.3 of Fusarium graminearum PH-1. Classification (NCBI taxonomy): domain Eukaryota; kingdom Fungi; phylum Ascomycota; class Sordariomycetes; order Hypocreales; family Nectriaceae; genus Fusarium; species Fusarium graminearum. Next base: position 6,426,891 of record NC_026475.1, on the reverse strand, counting down.
AACCAGCCATCGACAGTGGTCGACCATCTTTCCAGCTGTTCGCCCTCGAAATCCTCTAAAAAGGCAGGAGGGTTGAATTTCTCAAGTTTCTCAAGCTGGCCAGGCATTTTGGAATGATGGAAGTTCTCAAGTACAGGTAGATGGTAAGATTGTAGGAACGAAGATTAAGAGGATCGAGGACAATATCTTGGTCTTGTCTTTACAGATACTGGAGAAGTTCTGAGTCGGTGGAAAGCAGATTGTGATGACTAGCCGGAGATGATATTCCGCCAACTATGATAGATGCGGCATGTGTTTCGTAACCTTTGAATCAAGCGACGTTTTGAGGCTGGCTGAAATAATCAGAGTTCGTGACCGGTGAGGAGATTTGGTTCGAGGCTGGAGGCTCTTACATGAAGCTATTGCATATAGCTTACTATTGATGCATGTGCTATACGTGTGATTTGACCTGTCAGACAATTTATCACAAGACGACTTGTCTTTTGAGGTGGTATTGAGCATGTCTCACACTGTCATCACATACGAGAGTAATCGAAAATACAATGCCACCAATAGAAACGGCCATACATATCAACAAGTCTGTCTTAATCCTTTGCCGCGCAGCTGAACACCATCCAGCGGCACAGCCGAGGTGGAGCTGTGTAACTATCATTCAGGGTCTAGACTTCGTTGCGGGGTAGCTGCATTGGTACGCAGCCTGCAGGGCCGTTGGATTCCTATCGCCAATGTCTCAGTTACTGATCGTAAACGGCAAGCTAGTGGCCCGAGCCTAGCCTCCAAAGGAACTCAGCTCTTCTCAAACAAGCCACATTAGACAACACTTGTTAATCGTGCAATGACAACTGGTTGAGAAGGTTTCGTTGGGATTCTGGACCGCTAGCTATGGCATGCTGACACACTCTGAAAGTGATGGAACAGTACATGTGCATGTGGTATGCGTGGATGGATACGTGATTAGCCCTGTAGATTCCCTACACAAAGTCAAGCCCGCTTCATCGGCTGAGGAGTAATCCACCGGAGGCTACTCTGACATCCATGTATGTACTCTGGAGCTGACGAACCTCATTTCAATGAACCGTTAGAATAAATGACTTGGTATTTCTGTTGTATATCATTGCATTTTTTATTCACTTCATTCGCAACAGAACATTTCGGCAATCATGGCTGACCCCAAGCGTGGCAACTACATCGATCTCAACCAGACACTATGGTATCGGCAGTTCATCAGAGGCTTTAATGTTGAGAAGAAGGAACTGTATCCAGACAAAGACACTCCGGCTACTGAAGCCCAGCTCGACAATGACTTTGTTGACTTTTGGGGGAAAAGATTGCGGGCCGATCCAAAGTTCAGACAGCACAACACGTACAATGAACTGATGACAGAGTTTTGGGGTGAGTGATGGCAGTCCTAACTCTCTTGCATAAGACTAATAGATGGCAGATGATCCCAATACCATCCTGCAGACGTATGCTGTCGCAGATGGTCAAACAGTTCCCAAATACAAGCAGAAAGACTGGTTCCGATCGGAGCTTCGCTTCATCTCCATTATCTTCCCAGCTGATGCAAACCACAAGAAAGATACCAAGACCCCGGTTGCTTCCGTGTCCTGGGCGCCATGGTTTGTTATGGTTGCTGCGTGAGTTATGTATGCTCTTGGTAGTCATTTTGTCACTAACGAAGTCATAGATCCGCCGACATCCACTCTGAGAAAGATATTTTGCACATTATGAGTTGGTCGCGCAATGACGGCCAATTCAGATACTATGCTGTGAGACATAGGCCTCATCCTTCACTTTTTTCTTCCAAATAGCTAATGATTACAGCGTGATCTTATTATGAACGATGATGTTAAAGGCCAGCACGGTTGGGTCTACCTTTGCTCTTCCATGGATGCATTCGATGCTCCAGGAAAAGCATACATGGGCCCTCTGAACGGCCATGTCAACGGAGGTATCGTCATGAAAGAGATCCACAAGTACGTTACATTCGACACTAGTACGAGAAACCTGCTGACAGAATTTCAGGCCGTGGATGCATTGGCTGGTCGGTGGTCGAGGCATGACAGAAATGCTGAAGCCTGAGCTCGTCAAGGAACTCATGGAGGCTCCGTGGCTCACCCATCCTGGTTTCCCTCCTCTCTACGGAGCAAGTGTGCAATCTGGAGAGACTATGGAGAGAATTGTGCTTGACTCTCTTCGGGTTTGGTTCTCCAGCCGACGCAACAAGGACTTCATGGCCCAAGACGGTAAAACAGAGGAGTGTCCCCGCAATATTCAACGGTGGGCAGCACACTTTTTTCTGTCAACAAATATCAACATTGCCGCCTCACCCAGCAAGGCGAGGGTGGGTTCTGCCCCTAGCAACAACAATATTATTCCTTCTGATCATTTCTTCAACTACGAAATGCTAAGAGGATATAGCGAGCTTTTCGTAAGTATCTTTTACTTTTATCTACCTTGGTTTTTTGTCATGTCTTCAATTTACCAGGGCTATTGTAGATAGCTAACGCCCATCACAGCCTAGCCGAAACTTGCATGATGCAGCGTGGCTGGAAGCTCACATCTTGGACGAAACTCCGGCCGCCTTGACTACCTGGAACAAGAGCACTTTTGGGAACGACGAGAGTCAGTACTATACCCAAGAAGACTGGTTCCAACGCTATACCATCCCAAAGTTCGTCTATGATGGACCCTCTTACCTCTGGGCTTCTCGAGAGCTGAAGCTTTGCACTTTGCAAGAGATTGGCGACCCGGAGAAGGCGCAGCTAATCGTTCCAACCAACACTTTGGCTGGCGGTATCATTATGGGTACTCTTGACAATGGTAACGAGAGAATTGATGGTGGAAGCCAAGTCAATTTCGCTGTTCAGCAGTGGGGTGAGGGAGATAACCCCTGGGTCATCCTTCAAAGCTCTGTCGATGATGCTATGGGCGTGTGGATGGCTCAGAAGATGTTCTTGGGTGATGACAAGGAAGCTGCACGATGCCAGTTGTTCTCTGAGGCCACATTCAATGCGCTCCAGATGGTTGATTTCTGGAACCCTATCTATTCCTGGAGACGGCTGAAGCTTATGCAGTACATTCCTGTCGAAGCTAAGCTTGTTGATACACCTACTGTTGATCCTGTCACCGGTGAGAGCGTCTTTACCTACGACCTGGAAAGTAACTTCATTGCCGCCATCAAACAAAGGATGGACGGCAAGGGCAATTTAGAGGATCTGCAGGATGAGTGGCCAGAGGCCGAGTTCCTGTGCAACTTGGACAAGCCTCTCATCGAGCATCAGATTCGCATTTCCAACTACACCAACGCAGTTTCCAGCAACCTCGGTGATTCGAAGTGGATCCTGGAGTACCTCAAGCTTGCTGAGTCTCGACGTCGCATGTTCAGACCAATGCCTATGAACTTCTTTGGAAGCAACATCCCTTATTGTCTAGCCATGACCATTGACCACCCATGGCAAGAGATGACAGAGGAAGGCAAAGTACGAGACATACCCAAGGATGGCGTCGACATTCTTAAAGTTTGGCTAGGTTCGTTGGCGGGTAACGATCCCAACATTATTCCTACCAATTTCAAAGGTCTTAAGCATCTGAGCGACTTCACGGACGCTATTCAAGACAGGCTTGACAGTGGTGTGCCTGGATTACCTGTTGTTCTTTTGCCCAGACCATCTACGATGCGCATGGCTTGTCAGCGCTCGATCGCTATGACCAACCCGGAGACTAAGGAGCGTCCCCATAGCTGTCCTTTCTTAGCAGAGAAGCACTCTGCATCTATTCATACAGCGGTCAAGGCTTGATTTTAGTAGGGCGCTATGTTCAGGACAGGAACTTATTATCGAAATTCTTGAAATACTCTTAATTATGTCGCTCTGAGTTGATCTACAGTGAACTAGAAAGGAACAAAGATCATCTCTATTTGTCGCATATGAATACACATTGCATTGCCAGTAACTCCGTGTTGAATTGCACATAACCAAACAGAACTTAAATTCACCTTGGGTTCATCGTCCCAGGCACGACAGAGCCCCCAAATCTTAGATATACATTTGCATCCTGATGTGTCCTGCTGTGCTTCAAAATCTCTGCAAATCATGCCTCGCTGCCTCGGCACAAGACTCTCTCAATTTTTTTTCCCTCCTCAATCTCATGTCGGGTACAGAGCAGTGTTCCACGACGACAGTCACCCCACAAATTCGCAAGCCAAATTTCGGTGCGATCAGGAATCTGCGTCGATCCTGCGTGTTCTTGTTGGCGGATCTCCATCGCCAACCGCTCCATCGCATCTATCGTAATCGGTGATCGGATCTTAGGAGGTACTAGGACAGTAAGAGGTGCCCAGGTAGTGGGAGGCGCTCGGATCGTAGGAGGTGTCTCGGAACCAGATACCTTGGGTAGCTCAGGCCATTCCAAAGAGTTGATGTGGATGGGATCTGATTCCGTTGTAAAGGCAGGTGGATGGTCTTGGCTTGATCGCTTCAGAATTGTTGCACTTGTCGTGATCGGTGCTTGAGTAGTAGTAGGCTTCTTGAGGCCAGGTAGTTCAGGCCTTTCCGAAGCCTTAAGGTGCATGGGGTTTGATGGCGTTTTGGTAGCAGGTCGGAAGGCTGCATCAATATGCTTGATGTATTGACGATGGCGAGTCATCTCGACTATTTCTTTCTGTTTCTGGCGGTTGGTAGCGTATGTATAGACTCTCGATACTTGAAGTAATCGGTCTCGAAGGTGCAGAGCTTTAATGTGCAAGTTGTCAAAAGATGATTAAAGAGGAGAGTTAAATAAATGTGGCCTACGCATGTTCAGGTCTTTAAATATGCACATTATAGACTTTATTGATTAGGTTTGAATAGGTATACAAATATGAACTTGATGGGGTTCTGCCTATCAAGGTGGAAACTCAACATCAAAGTACGTACAACTTAATTTACGATTGAACCTAGAACAACCAGACACACCTACGAACAACGTCTCTTCTGAGCCAGAGAAAGATTGTAACGATTAAAGTTACAAAATTCCAAGAGCCTAGCAATAAGTAAGTCGCCCTTACTTGACCCTGACTTACACTACCATTATATTTTTTTTCCATGGCTTCGAAATCTAAGGTCATGGGAAGTGAAGGTCAAATGGTTGCTATTCATAAGTCACATACTTTCGATTCGTTTCTACAATAAAAAAAGGTGACCATAGTACTACGCCACATTCCCAAACAGTCCAAGTAAAGCCATAAAGATGATCACAAAGTTCGGTTTCGCGACGAAGCTGCCCCATCAATCGCAAGCCACATGAGATATTCACTTTTTTTTCTCTAACCCTGTGAGCAATAACTAGAGTTAAAAAACGAAAGAAAGTAAAGAAATAATAAGTGAAAAAATAAGTAAAAAAATAAAAAAAAGAAAGTTACTAGAACTTAGTAAGTACAGAGCTTAATGGATAAATTAAACAAAGGCCGTCGATAGGGTAGCCAAGCGGAGATGCGAAAGTTGAAAGTGACGTGCTGGAATTGACAATACCGCGCTAGCAAGGTCATGATCAAGATGGCTGTCAAACTGTTAGCATACTTACTATCAGGTAATTTCTGTCCTGATCAAACAGATCCCAACCACCAACCAGCCTTTCACTTATTGTCTACTACCTATCACACGATACTCACGTGTCATAGCAGGTTGTCCAGTGTTTCAGCGATCAACTTGGCGATAGCAATCGATCTTAAAGTGCTGTCTTCCTCCGAGAATTGATCATGTTGATCAGGATTCGTTTCGTTTCAAAAGGTATCATCTTCGATCTGGGCTAATGCTGACATAGACATGCCGGGATTAGAAAAACTAGCTAGACTACCTTAGTAGTTGTGTTTTATAGCCGAGATTAACGCTGCCTACCAGTCAGCCCAAGGCTTTCAGCTGCTTGAAATGGGGCAGGGCGTTTTTCGTGCCTCCTCTTCAGCCCATATTCTTACCACTCAATTGCGAAACAAGCTGGGACGACAAACTGTCTTTCTCACCAAGTCCATAATTGAAACCGTCATATCACCGCCATGGATTTCATAAATCGCTTACTCGGTAGAAACACCGACACCAAATATAGGTATCGCGGCGCCAAACTCCCGAAAGAACCTCTGACGCCACGCGAGATTGAGGAGATGCACCTAAAGCTGCATCCTGATACACATATATTCAACGCGGCGCAGGTAAAACAGCAAGATTCTGACTTGGACAACCGGGACTGGAATCTACCTTTTACATCACTAAAAGAACAATTCTCTTCTGCAGCAGCTGATGGCTCGCTACAAAAGGCGCAATCGGAATCACTACTGTTCAGTCGACTGCCGCTCGAAGTGCGCATGCAGATCTGGCGTCATGTAGTAGGCAATCACAAAGTACACTTGACTGTGCATCGTGGTAGATTGAGGCAATCTGCGTTTGAGTCGAATAATTATCACTGGATGCCGCACAGAGGACTTTTGGGAGTCCCGCTTGTTTGCCGTGCAGCGTATGTATACCATGCGATTAAGAATGAAGTGATATTGACTTAATTCTTTAGATACATCGAGTCCATTTCATCTCTCTACTCCGCCAATACCTTTTGCTTTGGCTTTGGCCAAGCCAGCTCAAAGTCAGCCCTCATGTCGCTCAGCACCATGCTTCCCAAGCAACATATTGCTTTCATCCAACACATCGAAGTTGGATGGCATTTATATGCCGGTGTGAGTCAGTACTATGACAGCCATCCGCAAGCCTGGGACATCAGCATGGATGTCCCAGCACCAGAGACTGAAACTCTCTGGAACAATGTCTGCGCTGAGTTGGTAGAAATGTCGTATCTTCGGACGTTGCGGATCGTGGTTTGGCTATCTGGTGATGGTAGAGCAAGGTTTATTGAGAAAGAGACTGACATGCTTGCACCGCTTGTTGCGATGAGGCATTTGCAGCGGTTTGACGTCCACTTGCCTTGGAAGCAAGATGATACTGAGCTGTGGAAGGATGCACCGTTTAGGGTTTCTAGAGGTTTCAGAGTTAAGGATATATATGGTGTGAGCATTCCGCTACTTGATGATGATTTTTACTGGTCAGGCTCGGTTGCTCAGCAAAGGGTGTATAGGTGAGCAGTTGGGTTACGCTCAGAAGAGAGGATCAAGACTCTTGTACGTGAGTTAGACAGGAAAGGTCTCCAAGTCGAAGAAGATACACGACGGGCATAAGTCTTAATACCAATACAAATCATAAACTTAGTCAACTGCTCCTCCCTTCTGGGCTTCCATCGCATGTGTATCCTTGCAAAACTGACAGTAAAATTGCCACCGTGTCGCACCATAAACCCACCCAAGCCCATCAACATATAACGGATAGAGGCCATCATCAGACGGTGGTCGAATATCTGAACACATACAACAAACCCCATATCCGCTACAGTACCCTTTCCTCCAATGTTCACAAATATCGATCGCCGATCGAAGTCTATCGTACCCTATTTCTGCTCTCTGACATCCGTTGCAATAATCTGCCCACCGCGGCGCATCGCGGTCCCATCCTGTGCCATCAATGTACCTCGGATAGCGACCATCTGGGCGTAGTAGCCTTGAGTCTGCGCAGGTGCAACATTGTCTTGGTTTTCGGTACCCGGTACAGTAACGTTGTCTATAGTGGTTGCAGGGGCGGTAAAATTCGTGGGATGTCACTTTTTGTATTTCTGCAGGCTCGCCGCTGGTTTGTTTATGAAGACGGTAGGGCATCCTAGATATGTAATGGCACGCGAAGGATTTGGATTCTAGCGGAGCTTTTGACGATAAAGAATAGATATTGGACTTGTTGGGCTAAGAAAATAATTTATAAAAGACCGGGTTTACATCTGTATCTTAGCCATCACTAACCGTATGATGTAAATTTAAGAGATAGATACGTGTAAATTGTATATTGTTGACTCATACACAGAGGCTGCCTAATTACTCTAGCATTGATTGGAGTAGCTTTGCCACTTAGCAATAGCTATGCTTGACTAGTGAGCTTGCCTTGGTGTGTATGTACAGCCCCAAGTACCAAGTGTGATAAAGGTGTCAGCAATCTTTGGCGATCGTCTTCGCAAGTGGCTTCTTCCTTCGAGAATTGATCAAGATTCGTTTCGTCCCATACAGGCATCGTGTTCGATCCACTTTATTCTTGAAAAAGGTCAACATGGCTTCCATCGGCACGATGTTACCAGGGATAGACGCCAAAACTAATGATTCCATGCTTAACCAACTTTATGTCTTAACCTTGAGGAACTGTGCGAAAGAACAGATGACAAAAGCCCGTTGCAGGGTCTGCCAATGTGACGTTGTGCTAATACCCGCCTTTCCATTCCGCCGAGGATACCGAGTACCACTATCATTAGGGATTATCTTGTTATTACTCCACCACCAAGCTATGGCAACAAGGTCGTATGTCAACAACGCACCTATGGAAAATAGTAGGAGGGATTCGTGCTACCAGTCACTATTTGTGACATCATCAAAATTAACTCTACTAAGTTGCTGCTGGTTTCTTGGCCAATCGCGTTGCAATTGGAACAAAAGAAAAAGAAGCATAAACATGTCCTACCATGACAAGATTTTTGTGGTAATTATCACCAGTCTTCCGTCCACAGTGAAACAGACGCAACTGCACTGCAACCTCATAAAGACAAAAGCAAAAAGAACATACAACACCGGGGATTCGCTGGTCGTCACCGACCCAACTACTAATCCAGCGCTTCGCAGCTTGACTATGGGAGAGCGGACGGGATCCCGTATTTTCTACGAGCTTTGGTCGTATGTGATGGTTTAGGCTGGTAGTTGGCAATATGAAGGCGTCGCCGTTCTTGGTAGGACGGTGATGGTTCTACCGAAGAACGATATAGGCCTTTTCTATGACAAATTTGTCGAATGACTTTTGACTTTTGGCTTTTCTAGGATTGTGCCTGAAGTGAATGCCGATGCGCATTGATTCGTGTGTTATTCAATATCTCTTTTTCCAGCTTCTATTATCATGTTAAGAGGTTGGCATCTTCCCCGCGATCCATGCATCGCCTTCAAGCCCGGGAGTTGCATTAGACTTGGCGGTGTTTCAATGCAGCGAATTTAGCCGGACCTGATGGCGAATCAATTGGCCCAGGGGAGAGCGGTCAGACTCTCAGAGTCTGTGTGCGACCTTTCGGTTATTAAATTGACAGGTAACTCTAGCATACGACGTTAGCGTATTCAAGTCAGTAAATTAACCGGGTATATCAAGTGAATAAATGCACCAATCAATGCTACACCACAGGAGTCTATGCTTTGGCAGTGAGCAAGCCACACGTAGCAGGTTATAAGACAAGTCTGGACTGCTTTGCACACACACTGACCCTGCACAACAATTAAGGAGCATCTAGGCCTAACCTCGACAATGATTGTTCTGAAACAAACAGAACATTCGGGAATTGAGCAATGAATTAGCCTGAATAAACATGATCCCCAGTTTCCCCTGCGTAATAACAAGGCCTTACTTGGCACCCTTGTTCAATGCTTCGGTAGTCAATGCTACCTCCCGCCCTGGAACAAAAAAACGGGTTCTCTATCATGAGCTCTCCGCATTGGTGCCATGTGGTCCCATCTTCCCCTTCAAGACTCATTCTTGGCCTAAATGGGACGCCTCGGAGGCCTGACCCTCCGCAGTTGCACCTAGACCGGATAAAGCGACGCATTTTAGTTAGCACGTTTCATAAACCCGGAGATGAGTCCCATCTCTGCTTGTACTATCCCGGCATCCTATCGACCCACTAATCAACATCGTCAGCCAGTTGACCACGCATATCGATGATCCCTTACTTTGCCTTCATGTAATATCGCCGGCAAAATGAAGATCGAGAACCCGATCGTGAGCAGGTTCTTGTCCATAGTGGGCACATTATCATTCGTCTCCACCAGATTATCGCCAACAAGTCCAAGGGTGCAGTGAAGTTACCTCGAGATATAAATTCACACGTCGATCCTCTTTCTTCAAACTTCTGCCTTCTCCATCAACTTCAAGCCACAGTCTTCAAGCGCATCACAGTCAAAATGGTCTCCTTCACCTACCTTCTCGCCGCTGTCTCGGCCGTCACTGGCGCCGTCGCTGCTCCCAACCCTACCAAGGTTGATGCTCAGCCTCCTTCCGGTCTTCTTGAGAAGCGCACCAGCCCTACAACTGGTGTCAACAATGGCTTTTACTTCTCCTTCTGGACCGATACCCCCAGCGCTGTCACCTACACCAACGGCAACGGTGGTCAGTTCAGCATGAACTGGAACGGCAACCGTGGTAACCACGTCGGTGGTAAGGGATGGAACCCCGGTGCTGCTCGGTAAGATACCATCATAAACTAGTCCATATAGAACTTTTGCTAACCATCCCTTCAGCACCATCAAGTACTCTGGTGACTACCGCCCCAACGGCAACAGCTACCTCGCTGTTTACGGCTGGACCCGCAACCCTCTCGTTGAGTACTACATCGTCGAGAACTTCGGCACCTACAACCCCTCTTCCGGTGCTCAGAAGAAGGGTGAGATCAACATCGATGGATCCATCTACGACATTGCTGTCAGCACTCGCAACTGTGCTCCTTCCATCGAGGGTGACTGCAAGACCTTCCAGCAGTACTGGTCCGTCCGCCGCAACAAACGATCCAGCGGATCCGTCAACACCGGTGCTCACTTCAACGCCTGGGCCCAGGCTGGTCTCCGCCTCGGAAGCCACGACTACCAGATCCTTGCTGTTGAGGGTTACCAGAGCTCTGGCCAGGCTACCATGACTGTCTCTGGATAAATGCTTCGATAGCATGATCAGTTTCCGGAGTCTTTGGAGCTGAAGACCAATGTCAATTGGCTGGTTACTCTCAAGATGTGAATATGAATTCCCGGAAGGACCTTTGACCAAGGCTTTATGGTTATTAGGCTGGACTTGTAGCTGGACTTCACGCAGGACCTGTCTCTATTTCAATGTACATAACTTCATTTTCAATGAATATACAACCTCAGTCGGCTTGCCCGGCTTTCTTGCTCTTCTAAACTCATCAGTTTTCTTCCGTAGCACTTCGATAATCTTACAGAGTGACAATCCTGACATGAGAAATAAAAGTTTGTATAAATAATAAAGACGGCTCAGTCCATAATTAATTATCAAGAAGTATTGGAAACCTAGACTCCGTGTAGAACCCCACGTACGTATATGATATCATTCCATCCCATCTATCCTCGTCATGCAACTGAAAACGTACGTTGCACCTGTATACTCATATATGCATTGGCCGGCTGGTCTACTGTATCGGGATTTGATGACATGATTGGCTTCTGCGAGTCTGCTTTGCTATCCTTGCTGTAGTTTCCGTAATATTGAATCTTTTCCTTCCAGTTGAAGTAGGGTCGCAACGATGGAAGACATGCAATTATCAAGCCGACACAGGAATCCATAAAACTCCATAGCTCTTGAAAGGATCTTAGTTCACAATCGTGTATATCGGAGGTTGATTGATTGATGACTTACCCACTAGAGTGATTGTGATAACCAGATCTGCTCCGTACTTCTGTATCAATGCAAAGCGGACGATGGTAAATGAGATATTGATGATACCAAGACCAAAGGTAGCGTACAGACTGTATCTCAGTCTCGGCCTCAGTGTAAGCTCGGGAACGACTAGCCATGGCAATATGAATACTTGAGCCATCACAAAGTTAGCAGTTACTCTCAGCGAACAAGAGTATGGTGTTCTCACTCAGGATATCCCCTGTAATATTCAGGGCCCACGCAATTTGGAATATCATCTTGAGGGTTTGAATCGGGCAGCCCTCTTCCGTCAAGGCCCTTCAAGGTTCAAGTTAGCAGGTAAGAGGGGCCAGCAATCCACAGAGTTTGGACGAACCACCATCTCCATGTAGGCAAGCACGAAACTGTGAGCAGCAGCATTACTGCGGTGAAAGACGCAGCGACGAACGCAATGACAGCCCATAGAAATTGTCGCCGTTTTACCATAAATTCGGGAAATACTTGTAGGTATACACACAGTAGAGCTGCTTTTGATAAGTAGAATGTTGAATGAAAGGTATAATCAGTAACGTGGTAGAACTTTCGTCTCATGTCAGTTTGAGTCCTTCAGAATGGATAGTTGCTTGCGTACCTTGAGAAACTCCGAGGCCTCTTCGGCTGTTCCTTCGAATCCGACCAACCCTAGTGTGACACCCTTTTGCATCACGCCCATCTTATAGAAGTGAATGTCAAAGCATGCCGTTATGCAAGATGTACACCATCCGGCGCACATTAACAAGTCGCTTGCGAGAAGTCGTCGTCTCTGCAATATGATCCGCAAGTAAAGTCGGGCCAGAATGACCCCAAAGGCGATGGAAAGAAGAGTCCATTGCACAGCCTACACGGAAGTGTCAGTGATTCCTATTGTATCAAGGACAGGAATATCTCGCACAATAACTTCCCCGCCTCGCGGATCCGTGATCATATTTACGGCTGAAGCTGTTGGGTCGGTAATATAACGGCTGGAAATAGGATCACGTTGTGATTAAGATGTTGCGGTTTGCATGACCACGACACAACAATGATGGGAATAAAACAAAAAGCGAAGGGATCCACGGGAACGAAAGGGGCAGCGCGATGATCTACCTGCCACGAAACCCAAAGTGAGACACAAGCTTTGCGCCTCCATTCCTGTCATACAGAAACCACCAACGGACGGGCGTATTTTAACAGGTAATGACTACTGGGTAGCAGAAAAGTTGACATCCCAAGTCTTAGGGCGCAAAAATAAATAGCCTAAAGGCTCCAGCTTTAGTAGCATAAGATGTCCTATTAATTTCGTCTCTTATGCTCTAAGCGGCCAACTTTTCTGATACCCTGAGGAATGGTTCTAAGCCCTGAGCCCACATACCAACTGACTGCGCCAAACTCTGCCGCCTTTCCCGATACTCATTTGCAGCTTTCATCACACGTATGCTGCGTCGTAATGTTGAAGCCAAGAGGTTGTTTCCGGTGTTTTTGGCTGATACATGGTCTTGGGTACTGCTCTGCATTTGCTCGAATAAATACCTAGACGCCGCATCGTTACACCCCATCCAGAATTCTAGATTCCTCTTTTGCACATGCTAAGGTACATCGTCATTCATCCTGAGCAAGAAGAATTCAAGCCACTGAAGGGGGTCTGTGATATACTGTCTGGTCATCTACTCTAAGTCTCTGCTGATGATTCCTTGTTCATCAAATCCTTCAACTCCACAAAAGCTTTGAGAATCTCTGGGCTCTGGGCAATAATGTCCTTTTTTGTGTCCTCGCCAAGATCACCCGCCCCTGCCAACCACAAGTCCGGGCCAACGTTGTCACGAAAGGCTAGAGCAGGACTGGTCTCAGTCACCTGAAGTTTCATACCCTTTAGTACATGGTTGAGCTGCTCATTGGCCGATTTCCCTCCAAAGATACCATAGCTAATAACTGCGACACCTTTACCAACCCATTCGTTGTACAGGTAATCAATGGCGTTCTTGGTGCCGCCAGCAAGCCCGTGGTTGTACTCAGGAATGACAAAGATGTATCCATCGTACTTTGCAATCTCACTGCTCCAGGCTATCGCATGAGGCTTGGTGAAATTTCCCTTTGAAGGGACCAGAGCTGGCATTATCGTTTCGTCAAAGACAGGGAGGTTGAAATCTGCGACATCCACGGACGTGATTTTAGTCTGTTGAGACGCGCCTGCATCGCCGGTGATAATCTCTTGAACTAGGCTGGCGATCTTTGGGCCTACCCTAGGGGTTCTGGTGCTCGTTGTGATAAGCGCGATATTCTTCGTGGTCGCCATTGTATCTAAACTGTTTGAAGAAAGAACAGATAATGTGGTGTTTGATAGAGGCAATGATTGTAACAAAGAAGGGCTGTTATTGTTGACCATCGAATCCTTTAAATAACTATAGAGGCCTTATTGATGCCAGACCCCAACAGCCAAAGTCTCGAACTGTGAACGTATTTCTAATCGACTTACAAATCACACCCTTCCGCGCGCGCGTTTAAGTTGTGTTCAGGTTTAGAAGCACAAAATACGTATGTCTTTGCTTAGTGATCGAAAGCACAGAGAGCCTCACGCGCGGTTCGGGATGTCCTGACTTGATGACCCAGAGCGCTGGGATAGTAAGCAGCGGCATCAAGCTTGATTGGTCACAAGGGCGCGCGCGCACAACACCGCTAGGAGGACTGTTTGATAGCAGAGTTCCTCCAGCTGCCTTGGCGGTACAAAGTTTGCGTTATATGTAGTACTTGCATACATAAATTATTACTATATAAACATTAAGTCTAATAACTTCTGGTGGCAGTCTACTTGGCAGCTGCGATGATAAACTCAGCAGCCCTCTCGGCAATACCATATACAGCTGTCTGGATGTGCGCTGAGATCAATAGTGGCATGATGCTAGCATCAACAACGCGAAGGTTCTCAGTTCCATACACCTTCAGCTTGGCGTCAACAACGCCGCCATCGTTCTTGGGGAGCATAGCACATGTTCCAGTTGGGTGGAAGATGCTGAGTGTAGTGCGAAGAGCATACGCCTTGAGCTGCTCATCGGTCTTGACATCCAAGCCAGGTTCGTACTCATCATCCCAAATAGAGCGCATAGGCTCAGTGTTTGCGATCTTGCGGTTGTACTTTACAGCTTGGGTGACAGCCTCGACGTCATGAGCATGGCTGAGATAGTTGGGGTTGATGATGGGCTTGCCAGCGGGGTCAGAAGGGTTGATGTGGACGCTGCCACGGCTAAGAGGATGCATGACGACAGCGATAAGAGAGACGAAGCCCTTTCCAAAGAGAGGCGATGTAGCAGCAGGGTAACCTTTGACACCGGTGTATCCATCAGAGAAGATGACCTCGACCTGGGGGACTGAGGAATCCTTGAAGAAATCGAGCTTCTTCTTGTCGACCTTGCTGCCATCCTTCGCAACAGCCTCCTTAGCAAGAGAGAGCAGTTTGGCATTGCTGCCAAGGGCCTGCTTCCAGGTGGAAAAGGTGTATGCACTGCCAGTGTAGTCGTACAGGGATTGCTTGCCAGCGTTCCAAAGCGCCATTTGTTCCGCGGCAAATGTAGCATTGCTCTTGAAGATGTCAATGGAAGTGAACTGCGGCTTGAGTTGGTATGAACTCATGATACGAAGGTGATCTTGAAGGTTCTCGCCAACACCGGGAAGGTCGATAATCTGCTTGATGCTAGCAGCTGCGAGGACGGATTTGCTTCCGATGCCAGACTGCTCGAGCAATGGCGGGCTTTGGATGGACCCAGCGGAGAGGATAACCTCACGGCTAGCTTTGATGATAGTTCCATCAGCAAGAGTGACACCGGTAGCGATAGCCTTCTTTTTGCCCTTGGGAGCACTCAGGTTGATCTTGGTCACGGTGGTATCAGTAGCAATCTCAAGGTTGGAGCCAGAGATCTCGTCATAAGCATTAGCGCTGTATGATCGTTTGTAGTTGGCAGGGTCAATGCTGCTTGGCTGATACATGACACCAAGCGGATCACCTCCGAGGGATTCGAGGTTCTTTCGGATACCAAGCTTGTTCAGAGTGGGAATCCATGACTCTTGATGCTTGGGGATGACGCGATTGACGACAGCCTGTACAGGACCACTGTCGCCGACACCCTTGGAGCCATATGTAGCAGTGTTCTTACCAGTGAAGGTCTCGGACTTCATCATGGCCTTAATCATGGTCTTCCAGTTCCATCCTGGGTTGCCCAAGGCTTCCCAGCTATCATATTCGGCAGCGGAAGCGCGATCGTATGTCATGAGGTTGAGAGCGGAGCTTCCGCCCAAGACCTTGCCTCGGTTGATGGGCCAGACTCTGTCATTGGCGCCAGTCTGGGGAACGGTGGTGAAGTTCCAATCGTACTTTGTGCCCAAGGTCGTACCCTTGAGACCGGGGACATTGATCTTTGGCTCGTCAAGTGCAGCGGGACCAGCCTCGATGAGGAGGATTTTGGAGGATGGGAGGCCTTCGCTAAGGCGAGCAGCGACGGCTACTCCTGCGGTGCCGCCTCCGACGACAATCTGACCGGAGAAATTAAAGTTAGATTGTGGAAAGGACAAAGCGGGCACGGGTTTCATAATAACCCGAGTGAGACTTACATAGTCATAGGCATCTTGAGACGGAGCCGCGACTGCAGCTGCAGCAAAGGCAAGCCACAACTGGGGTTTGACAAGCATGGTAACGAGCGCGGGCAAAAGAGAGAAGGGGAAAAAACGAGTGTTAGGGATAGATGGGCTGGGCCACCAAGAATATGCACTACAACGATCGCGGTCAAGAGAACGGGAATACGGAAAGACCTAACCATTTATTCATTATCAAATGAATTCCTACCCTTGCTGGTTTGGGGTAGCATTGAACATGAGAGGTTTAATTATTTGATGCTCGCATTGACAGCCGAGGCGGAGCGAGCTCCAGTTACCCGGCGCTCGGCAGAGCAAATTGCTTGGCTACGGTACGATTAATGCAAGAGACTTAATTAATTGATCAGTCGATATCTGGGTATATATGGGTTCCCGAAGGGTTGTGTTGAGTTATTTCTTCTCCCTCTATATCTAGTCCCTTCAGACCTATAGAACCAACATGGGCAAGGGTCGGCCAAGAGCCCTGAAAATGGAACTAATATGGGACCATCGTTGGAACCGCCGAACCTTAAAACCTGCCAACGCTCGCTAAACAGTAATAGGGTTTCCTCAGCCCCAGGGACTAGGGGGTTATCTACAGGGTCTTGAGGTTCTGTAACGAATCAAACATTCTGACAACGGAGACACCTGGACCCGTGCTGCAGGGCAATCCAAACTTGTATCGCGGCCCAATATCAGATCATGCATGTTGTGAATCCTGACAAACTCTTCAGTGGATCACGCCGTTATGTTATCATCACTAGACGTATTCCAGAAACAACATAATAACAGCAAGCATGGTTGGAGTCTTGACTTCATTCAGCAGGAGCTCAAGACAAAGGCTACCTTGACGAATCGCCGTCAATTAAACCATGCAGGTCCAGAACGCCATCAAGGTCACCTAGGTAATTACCTCTTCATCAAGCCCCCTAGACGCAGAAGTCCTTTCATGGCTAGACTCATCCGAGCAAGCCGTCTCAAGTCAGTGACAGTTCCCCCACACGAACTACTGCGTTTGGTTTACTTAAACATGGGTTGACCTGTCACTGCCGAGATATCTAGTCTGATCTTATCTTGCTGATCCTCCCCTCTCTCGCGCTTTTCTTTTCCCCCTCCTCATACATTTTCCCTTAAGCCATGGCCACAGTGGAACCGCCGAACCCGCTGCCTCCAGACGAAAACGTGGGACCAGCCTTGCTGGGCGTGTCTGGTACGTGCCTTGCACTCGTGATCATCACCACTAGTGTTCGGCTATGGGTCAGATCAGCCCTGCGATCGCTAGGTCCCGATGACTACACCATTACAGTTGTCACGATTCTCGGTATAATACGGTTCGGAGTGCAAGTCGCCCAAGTAGCCATTGGCAATGGACGACACAGATGGTACATCGACGCCGAAGACTATATGCGCAACAACATGCTCGGATGGTTCGCCCAGATCCTCCTCTTCGCCAGCATATGTCTCCTAAAAATATCGATTCTGCTACTTTTATTACGCATCAAAGATTCGCAGAGGGTCAAATATGCGGCTTGGGGGATAATGGCGGGTCTGTTCATCACCAACTTTGGCTGTATATTTATCCTGCTCGCTGAATGCAGGCCTATCAGCGCGTACTGGACTGGTGTGGGCAATTGTTGGGATGCACGCGTTCGTATTTACTACATCTATGCCACCATTGGTTCGTACCTTCAAGGCCAATGAGGGAACCTAGGACTAACCAAACGCTCAGGCTATTCAATCATCACAGACCTGCTATGTTCCTTATTGCCGGTCTACGTCATCTGGAGTGTCAAGCTGCCGATGAAGACAAAGATTTCTGTCTGGGCTCTGATGAGTTTAGGACTTGTGTAAGTCAATCCCATCCATAACAGTTCCTTTGATGCAGCAACTAATGTGGATTCAAGTGCAACTGGCTTCGGCATCGGCCGAGCATCTTCACTCGGTGTGGTTACATCAGATCTAAGTTGTAAGTTCATACTCCACCTTTCACCTTGATGAAACCAATATTCTGATATAAAGTTTTAGGGGTTTACGCTATCACGGCAATATGGTCCAACCTCGAACTCTATCTCGGCATTGTCGGTGCCAACCTTGCACTCGGCAGATCCATGTATGGGTATTTCTTCAAAGAACGCGACCATTCCAAGGTCGGCTCATCATATGGCTACGGCAATGGGCCCAGGTCAACTTCTACATCCGGGAACCTGAGAATACCTAATTCAGGTGCATTCCGATCAGGGCAGACACGTTTACCATCGCACGGTCGAGATAGTGAGATCTCGTTGGTGGACCAAACAAAGAAACAAGAACCGTCTACGTGGTATGCCGATGGCAACACTGACGATGACAATCCGCCAGGAGTCACGGAGCACGATATAGGAATCGGACGTTAGAGTCTGTTTGACTAAAAAAAAGATGTATTGTAGCTATTTCATATGTGTTATGAGTTGATGTTAAAAAAGGATGTGCATAGATACCATTGGTGGAGAAAAGAGTAGGTATAGTAGATAGAGACAGTGCCTACCTCTTAGAGAATTTCGAACGAGATAATCCGATACTGGACAAAGCTTCAGAGTAGTTCATCAAAACCATGCCTTCCTTGTAGAGTTAAGAGAAAAACACAAGTAAAACCTTCTTGTATCATCTCGCCTATACCCCGAACTAAAAGAGTAACACAGTTTAGTAGCCAGTGGCTATATAGATTAATGTTCTTACTTCAAGAACATACGGACAGGAGGTTATAAGGTGAATACATGCCAACGAATTCTCATTTGAGAGTAGGCGTATAGTCTGTCGTGATTGATTATCCCCAGCTTTGTGATCATATGACCTAGCTAGATAGATGCCATGTGAGTATGTAAGCTTTCTCGCGTATCGAATGTTTCTACATCTCGTGTCAGGTTAGTAACGGAATCTCGTGGCTGAGGTGTTGATCGAGTGACTGCCCAAGCATGCAAACTCTTTCTGGTGGCCACAAAACGAGAGCACAAGTGATGAGGATGGCTCTGACTTGGGATGAGATTGGGAGTAGTGATAGTGACACTTGCTTATTGAACGAGGAGCGTCAGGCGTGGTCCGGTTCTCCCTCTCCCAAGTGAGGGTTCTGGCAGCTTTGACGCATGACTTAGGTCTCGGAAGATTCAGTATGATGTATCCTTGTTTGAGGGAGAATAATAAGTCAAAGTGGCACTTTTAAAACTGTGTAACAAAATGGCGAGATGCCACTTATATTTGGCAATGAGGGGCTCTGAGGTCTTTTTAAGACTGAACCGTACAGGATTAAAGATAAGGCCTACCGTCTTGGC
This sequence comes from Fusarium graminearum PH-1, assembly GCF_000240135.3. Classification (NCBI taxonomy): domain Eukaryota; kingdom Fungi; phylum Ascomycota; class Sordariomycetes; order Hypocreales; family Nectriaceae; genus Fusarium; species Fusarium graminearum. The sequence goes on along the minus strand of NC_026475.1, from coordinate 6,407,444 downwards.
ACAGCATTAGCAGGGTGGTTCTGATGTTAGGTGCCAGTAGGAGTAGCTAGATATACTTACAGCCAATAAGCTGCTAATCGTGAATGCTTTTGCTGATCTATTGGCTACTACAACCCACACATATCCTGTTTTGGTAATCTTGCTCAGTTCAAGTTGCATTTTGACAACATGCCATCCGACGTCCCGGGAGCCGAAGCATAAGAACATGATGACCACATCGCTTAGATAGGCCATCAAAGACCCATTTAAGATTCTCAAATGCCAGTTTATGATCCAAAATGTATTTCGGATCTCAGGATAATCGTCCCGTGGATCGTGGTTCGAGTGCTAGTTCATCCAACTCCGGGCTTCCCAAATAGGAACTACATGGAGGCTCTCCTCCGAGAAGGGCTTTCCCGATGTTACGACACTTCTCTGCCCGCTTTTGGATTCTTTTTGGCCACATGACTTCATCGGATAGTGTTTCCGGTGACCATTATGGCTAGTACCGTTGGAGAAACGGCTGAATTGAACGTTTTGTGGAGAGTGAGGAGACACTGAAAGCAGATGCTCCGTGAATTTCCACATTCTGTACCTCGTAGCCGTTCAGTCGTGGAGACTTTCGGAACCTGCTGACTCTGATCCGCAAATATAGCACGAAGGCAAGCCTTGCCTAAGCGGAATAAACTTGCTCGTCCCTGAGGAGACGTCAATTGCTTGCAACTTTGCTGTAGGGTTCAAGATCCCGTCTTTCCGACACTTGCCTCTCCAAGGATGAGGCTCTACTTCTTTTCAAGATGTATATAATGTCTTTACTTCAACCTCAAACTATTCTTTCCTTTATCTTCATCCACAGTCAACAGTAAATAGTCCAGCATCTCCAGACACTCTTCGACTTCGGCAACAATGACGGCCTACAAGCTTTTCCTGGCTGCTGCCTTTGCAGCCACTGCTCTCGCAGCTCCTGTTGAAGAGCGTCAGTCTTGCAGCAACGGAGTCTGGTGAGTGTTTGCAGCCATCTTTTTAAATAATTAATTACTCACATACCCATAGGTCTCAATGTGGTGGTCAGAACTGGAGCGGTACTCCTTGCTGCACCAGTGGAAACAAGTGTGTCAAGGTCAACGACTTCTACTCCCAGTGCCAGCCTGGATCCGCAGACCCTTCTCCCACGAGCACCATTGTCAGTGCCACAACCACCAAGGCTACTACCACTGGTAGTGGAGGCTCTGTCACCTCGCCTCCTCCTGTTGCCACCAACAACCCCTTCTCTGGCGTTGATCTGTGGGCCAACAACTACTACCGCTCCGAGGTCAGCACTCTTGCTATCCCCAAGCTGAGCGGTGCCATGGCCACCGCTGCTGCCAAGGTCGCCGATGTTCCTTCTTTCCAGTGGATGTGAGTTACGAGTCCCTTTGGAGATATATATCTCTTTACTAACCACGATAGGGACACTTATGACCACATCTCCTTCATGGAGGAGTCTCTTGCCGATATCCGCAAGGCCAACAAGGCTGGTGGCAACTACGCTGGTCAGTTCGTCGTCTACGATCTTCCCGACCGTGACTGTGCTGCTGCTGCCTCCAACGGAGAGTACTCCCTTGACAAGGATGGCAAGAACAAGTACAAGGCCTACATTGCCAAGATCAAGGGTATCCTCCAGGACTACTCTGACACCCGCATCATTCTCGTTATCGGTTAGTCTACCTGATTGACTCCGACTTAGTTCCTACTAACAGCCATTTAGAGCCTGATTCTCTTGCTAACATGGTCACCAACATGAACGTCCCCAAGTGCGCCAACGCTGCTAGCGCTTACAAGGAGCTCACCATTCACGCCCTCAAGGAGCTCAACCTTCCCAACGTCTCCATGTACATCGACGCCGGTCACGGTGGCTGGCTGGGATGGCCCGCCAACCTTCCTCCTGCCGCCCAGCTCTACGGTCAGCTCTACAAGGATGCCGGCAAGCCATCTCGCCTCCGAGGTCTCGTCACCAACGTCTCCAACTACAACGCCTGGAAGCTATCCTCCAAGCCCGACTACACTGAGAGCAACCCCAACTACGACGAGCAGAAGTACATCCACGCTCTGTCTCCTCTTCTGGAGCAGGAGGGCTGGCCCGGTGCCAAGTTCATCGTCGACCAGGGCCGATCTGGTAAGCAGCCCACTGGCCAGAAGGCTTGGGGTGACTGGTGCAACGCTCCCGGAACTGGATTCGGTCTCCGACCCTCTGCCAACACTGGCGATGCCCTCGTCGACGCTTTCGTCTGGGTCAAGCCTGGTGGTGAGTCTGATGGTACCTCTGATACCTCTGCTGCTCGCTACGACTACCACTGCGGTATTGACGGCGCTGTCAAGTAAGTTTTATAATACAAATCCTCAAGTTAACCCTCATACTAACCCCGATAACTAGGCCCGCTCCTGAGGCTGGAACCTGGTTCCAGGCTTACTTTGAGCAGCTTCTCAAGAACGCCAACCCCTCTTTCCTGTAAACGAACTACAGGATCCATGGTGAGCAAGCCAAGAACAACACTCGCCAAAGGATGGGGGAAATGTGACATGATCACCAGTCATTTCTGGACCTTCAATATTCTTTCCGTATATATTTAGTTGCACATACAAAATTGACTGATGCTTTCGAATAAACTACCTGTTTCCTTATGACTAATGATCATAATTTGTGTACATTATGCATATACTCTTGTCACGAAGCATGATTCTTATAGTCAGGAGCAAAACTCTTGTAAAAACGAGGCTATGATTAACATGTTTTTTTTTTCGACGAGAAGTATGTGTCGAGCGGGCCATATGAGAAACGGCGAAGGTCCTCAGTCGGAATACGTATTCAGGACAATTACAAAATCATAAGATGTGCCCTAGAACTTCAGTATCCTCGGAAATCCAACCCTAGACTCGGTGACAATTTCTCCCATAAGTAAAATACTGTCGCAAACATTTTATATAAACTACAATAAATATGTACAGATACCCTCAACAATCTCAATCAACGACACCCTCGGGCAGAAGCGAAATGTAATCCAACGCAGCCTTCTCGGCACCGTCAGCCTTTCCAATGATGGTCAACTCATCGCCAGGCTTAATCTTGACTCCCTCAAAGGTCATTCGAGTAGCAGAGTGGCCATCAAGAAAGTCGCTGGGCCAGTGTCCAAGCTTCTCCTCGTTATCTCCAATCCACTTGCCAACCAGTCGCTTGTTGAGGTAAACAGCCCAGGTAGCCTTGCCTCTAGCAACATCGTAGTAGTTTACTGCAAGATTATAGGTTCCCTTCTTGAACTTGAGCTTGGTTGTCGCTGTTCCAGTTCCGTTTGTATAAACGGCGACGTACTTTGATGCAGTTTCTGTCGGTGTCACGTTGACGGGGTGGTAGTTATCGAGGTCCATCTTCTCGGCCTCAATTCTGTAGGGGTGATTGCGGACTCGGTCTTGAGTGTCTGCAATACCAGAGAGGTTGCGGTAGAACTCGCTAATGGCATCTCTCCAGACAATGGAGTGACCGGCCTGGTAGTTTAGCCTGAAGAGCTCGTGCTTGAACCGGTCCTCGTCAACCTTTCCTTGGAGTGACTTCCATAGCTTGGGGAAAGTCTGTGCTGTGTTTGCACCCTTGTAGTGGGCATCGTAGAAGTGTTGGATAACAGTCTTGCCAGAGTGGAGCTTAAAGTCATAAGGGACATGGTGGAACCATAGCATCAGATCATCGGGAGTGGTATCAGGGTTCTCGAATCGCTCGGCCACCTCAGCGGGATATTGACCAGCATTACCAGTTCCGTTCTTCACGGTACGGTCCATTCCAATGTGATCGCGAGTCGCTCTGGTCCATTGACCCCAGCCGTTGTTGTCTTGAGAAGCAGGGTTGGGACCGTAATGGGCATAGAGGATATCGGTCAGAGTCTGGATACCCAGGTTGCCAGAGTAGTTCTCGTACGCAGGCCAAGATTCCATGGACATCTCAGTGATAGCGTTCCGCACCTTGTTGTCCAAGCCAAAGGTCAAGCGAGTCCAATCTTCGAGAACCGCCTGAGGATCGGCTTGAGGGTTCCAAGCCAGGCGACCAAATGCATAAAGGTTAGACATAGACAGATGACTTCCGAGCCAAGTCTTGTCAAGTCCTACGTTGGTGACACCGGCGTAGCCTCCCAGCTTGCGCTTGAAGACCTTTCCGGAAACAATGTCGCGGACGTTGGACTTCTTGCCATCGATACGCATATCAAAGTCTAGGATTGTTCGCCACAGTGGAGGTAGATACACGAGATGGCATTGTTGGCCCAGATACTCCTGGCTGATCTGTAGCTCAATCGCGCTGTTTGTGTTGCGAAGATGAGAGAACAGTGGGCTGACCGGTTCTCGAACTTGGAAGTCAATGGGACCGTACTTGATTTGCACAACGACGTTGTCGTCAAACTTTCCGTCAAGCTCGCTGAAGAACTCTACAGCGGCATTCGCACGGTCGGCTTTCCAGTCAGTCCAGTCGAGCTTGTCATAAACGAAAGCTCGGAACATGACAATTCCTCCGTGAGGCTCGAGGGCTTTGGCAAACATGTTGGCACCATCCGCCAGTGTGCCTTGTCAGTAGTTAGCAATTGTCGCTTATGCTGTATTTCATATCGTGGAATCAGGAAATTATAGAGAAAGAACTCACGGTTGTAGGTGAGAGGGCCGGGCTGACCCTCCGAGTTGGCCTTGACCAAATAACCAGCCATATCTGGGATGCGCTCATAGAGTCCATCCGTCAAATCATGCCACCACTTGATCACCTTTTTGTCGAGAGGATCAAAAGTATCCAGGTCTCCAGTCACGCTGGGTGAGGCAAAGTTGAGTGAAAGACCAACTTGAACACCCCAGGGTCGAAGAAGATCGGCAATCTCAACGAGACCGTCACGGTTTTCCTTGTTGAAGAGACGCACATCAGCGTTGACATTGTTGATCACTACAGCGTTGATTCCAATTGAAGCGAGAAGACGACCGAAGAGAGGTACGCGCGAGAGATCCTTTCGAACGTTCTTGATGCCGTCAAAGAAGATGGAGGCACCGCCGTAACCTCTCTCGATAGAACCATGGGTTGAGCTTGCATTGAGGTTATCCCACTGGTTAGCCCAGCGGATTGGCGCACTGGGGTTTGAGGCTTTCTCCACATGCTTGAAGTTGCCCTGGCCGAGCATTGACAGGTACTCGAAAGCACCGTAAAGGGCGCCGCGCTCATTCTGACCGATAATCTTGACAGAGTTGTCGGAAGTGCTGAGCCAGTATCCATCCTCTTCCAGTTTGGGATGCTTTTGCTTATCGTGGCATGCCTTCTCAAGGTTATCCACAGTAGTGACGACAATAGTCTTGGCGAAATCGCAAGTCTGTTTGCTGTCGGCGGTCTTCAAGTCGATATTGAGAATACCGCTGAAGCCCTTCTGAAGCTCAGACGCGGCACTTCGTAGTGGGCTATTCTTTGAGCCGCCAATGACGCGAATGTTGCGAGGCAGGGATTTAGCATGGCTTGAAACTTGGTGTGCTGGCAGGGGAGCGTATCGGAGCCAGCCGTCCAAGCCATCTTCTGCCAACACGCAGGTGGAGAAGGCAAGGAGTAGAGTTGAAACCCTCATGGCGGAGTATCACTGTGACTGTGGCTGTATCGGCACAGGTAGTTAGTTCCCTTGTTCGAAATGGTGCGTAATGACACCGTCTTATATCATGGCTTATTTCACGATACTAATTGTCTATTAGGTATGCGGAGGAGGAGATAATTCCCATTCAGGCTGATTGAATTAGCCTCAGTGAGAGCGGCTTTGGGGAAGATCGACAATGGACCATTACTCCATCAATCGGCGTTGAGATACTGACTTGGGGTACCTGGCCCGGGCTCTGTCTTGGTCCGATCTTGGTCTAAACCACTTGTCAGGTCAGACGATCACCCCAGACAAAAACGACATTTCATCGGCAATCTCTCCGAAGTTACTTGCTTTTCCTGGATGTCGGTGCTGATCTTGAACCTTGGACATTCAAGTCGTTCATCTGGAGTTTTTAGACTAACATGTTTAGGCAAAATAACAACCCACCCACAAACAAAGATCAGCGATCTTATGCAAGGGCAGAGAGATGAAGAGGGGCAGACACCAGCCAGAACAGAATTGCTGGCTTAAGTTAATGCAGAACAGGAATTGTGTAAATCTTTGGGGCATAGAAACATGCGAAGAATGTCCACATGAATTTGCTGATCCTTTTCTCTGACATCGTTTGACTGGACAGCAAATCCCCGGCTTCATCGGCCTATGAGAGACAACGCATCAGTATCACGCTCAAGCGAGTTTTGGCGAGTGCAACACGGACAGCGCACAAGATTAGAGAGACAGAGGGAAAAGAGACAGAGGCAAAGCACATGATAAAAGTACAGAAAAAGATTGTAATTGAACAGCGCAAAGTCTGCTCTTGCGGTGAAACGATTGAGTCATAGGATACAGCTGCTGAGTTGTCCATGGTTTGCCCCTGAAAGCTCTGTTAAGACATGTTCGTGGCCCTTTGACTCATGCACAACAGCCATACAGACAGACACATGGCCTGATCCACTGTAGTCGCTAAGTTACAGCGGGTTTCTCATTAATTTTCAGCATGTACACGACATGCTCTTCTTTTCCACATGCGAATTGCGGCTATCAGTCTATAGCGTGATTCGCCTGGAACCCCATGCCCATGCCCATGCCCAAGCCCAAGCCAGCAGCACATCAAAATGACTAACTCAACTCTGGGTCCTTGTCTCCAATCGAGGCCTTCCAAGTCATCCCACTCCACTCTTGGGCGCGACAGCGAACATGGTTACAAGGTCTAGCTAGAGTCAGACTTCTCTTCAATGACAAGCCTTTTGAACCACAAAAACCACAAAATAAAAATGACCCGGATCGCCGTTGATCGAATCCATACTCAAGAGCACATTCAGATCCCAGCAGTTGTAAGAAAAATGTCACCCCATAAAGCCCGGATGCACAGAGCGACAGGTGCATTGCCTTAGCTCTGTGGCATCTGCATGCATGGCCAAGTGCATTTAGCTTCGGGTAGCATGTCTTCATGTCCATTATCCACTTCTTAGGCATGCACAAGGCTTGTTCGGTCATCTGGACCCTCTATTCATGGTATGTTGGCCGCGTCAGGTTTGGACTTGCTGGCTTTTCAGGCTGCAGGCCACTATTTTGGTCAAAAAGACCCGGTGTACGCGTTGTATTCTCCACTATCCCAGTGACTGTACCTGGTCCAGATCTGACCTCTCTCTTATTGGCACCCTTGCTTGGAGCCTCTCCATGTATAAACCACCATTTCGACAAGACTCAGTCCACGCCAACATGGTCATGTGTAATTCAAGAGACAACTGGCTATAAAAGCGGGCGACTGCTGTCCCACAGACCGCTTCTTAGTTGAAACATCATCATTGCCCTTTGCCACTATAACGCACTAGCCAATTCATCTTCTCCATCTCTACCACTCCAATATATGCTCACCATCTAATGATCATTCACAATGGTACGAACCAGCGATCATATTCACTTCCCTCGCCATGTTGAGCGTATCCGTCGACCAAATGGCCCCAGCGGATACAGCGACTCATTAGGAAGGGCTGTCTTGATAGACATCGTCAACTATTTCGCAGATGTCGTTGACACCATCGATGACATCAAACTGCCCAAGCAACACAAGGACCGAACAAGACTCAAGAACGACAAAAAGAAGATGTCCGAGACAATCGTGAGGGGTGCAAATACCTTTTCGGCTCTCTTCAATTCTGCCAAAGGCCAAGCCAAGTACACAGATATCGCTCGTAAGTTTTCGCCCATCATGCCAAACTCAAGTCGCCGTGCTAACACGATACGTAGCCAAAAATTTACCAGTATATCGGGACGAGATCAACAGCCAACTACTATACCCACTATCGAAAGCCAAGTCAAGCCTCGGTCGGTCGTTCTCATTCGTCCCATATCAACAAAGACTCATGGTCATCCTACAACATATTGAGGCCGAGATATGCTGGTGGCTCAAGATCCCTCGCCCTGGAATCGCCTATGACAAAGGGCTGGTTAATACTACCAAGGCCTCAGGCAAAGCCTCGACAGTACATAGCCACGGCAAAAGCCCAAAGCAAACATATGAAAAGGCTTCAACAACACACACCAATACCACCAGCAAGTCCCACAGCCAGCGTCCAACACAAAGCGGCAAGACACATGATCAGCGATCACAAAGCGGCAAGACTCACGATCAACGATCATCAAGACCTACCCAATCCAAGGTAGGGCAACAAAAACAGAGGAGAAGCTCTTCCCCGGCGGAAAAGTCAGGTGGTTGCGCGGTCATGTAGCTGGCTACAGATGATCACAGGATAGCATAAGACGACTGCACAAAGCACATCAGAAAAAAAGGTCAAATATTATACATAATTAAATAACGAGAACATGGGCGGGAACATTGATTTAGCATATAAACAGATGCGGAGTTGGACATAAAAACGCATCACAAGAGCATTGGGTTCATGGACAGCGGTTTCTTTTAGGGGCTAAATTGCTCAGGTATCCACGGGTAGCACCTTTGCTGGAAGCATACAACATCAGGTACTAAACAACTAAACAATACTGAATCATCATACTAAGCTTCATCGCCTCGTCTCCGTTTGTGAACGCGGCGGATGCCATCGGCAAGTTCAAGAATCATCAGCCTTGCAGCTGTAGGCGATACCTCCCAACTCTTTTTCGGTGCCGTACAGGTTAGGTCCACTCTTGGCTCTCCGCAGTCTCTCTTCCAAACACTGCCTGAATGTCCCGGAAGGAAGCGTCTCGGAGTCATGTTGTTCAATCACTGCCCAATCCAGTTTTTTCATCTCCTCCAAACTGCCATACCTAGCTTCAATGCTCTTCAGCGTTTGCTTCTTCGCGTCATCCGTGTTCCTTGGGTCATCCAGAGCCTCCTGATAAGCATCCAGAATCACCTTTGTATTCTTAGGAGTAATAAGAAGAGTGCTGAGGACGTCCAACGATCCAATCTCGACTGCTCGTCCGGAGCTCGGCCATTCAGGCTTTGAAATGTCGTTTATCCTAAGCTCAATAATGCCTGAGATACTGTTGTGGAGCTCGACATACGGTACTTCGAAGCTCTCCCTGGCCCAGCTGACGTCGTCAACTCCATACAGGGGATTATCAAGATGATACCCGTTCCAAGTCCCACCAAAGCCATTGCTGATCTTGAGAAAGTCCTTGTAGTCGTCTGGCAACGTGATACTGAGCTTTTTCTCAAGCGATGAGACCTGCTCATCTGTGGCTGGTGGTAACACAAAGAGTGTTTCTGGTACTGATTCTTCCATTGCGTCCCAATGGCTTGTGCCATTAGCTTTCGTGTAACGCTCCAGTTCCAAGAGAACTTCTTTCATTGGCTTTGATTCTATATCGTGCTTTTTGCGGCCTTTAGTAAAGCGCTCAGAAAATGTTGCGATGACTTCTTTGCCAGCAGCTTCGAGTTTCGCCTTGTCGACAGGAACCTTTTGGGCCAATTCTCCAGCGGAAAGAATTTCGCAAAGCTCATGACGGGCCACGAGCGATTTGATTATCCGCTTTCTGTGCAGATTCTTTGAAATAAGTTCAAGGGCTTCTTGAACTCTAGAATCGCTCTTAATCTCCTGCAAATCTTCGATGTGCTTTGACGCCAGCCTCATGGCGGTACAAAGAGCATCAACGACGACAGAGCTCCCCCCATCCCTAGCCTGTTTCATCTGCTCCTGTAGCTTCTTTTCGTCGTCTTTCTGTCTCCCATTTTCTTCATCGTCTAACGAATGTTTAGCAGCAGTCTTGCTGGCCGTCTTCGTAGTTCTATCCTCCTCTGGAATCTCAGCAGGCCATAGGCCGGCCGCTGCGAAGAAGGGTTCGAAGATTTTAAGCTGCTGGCGTTGCCAATCCAAAGTAGTATCTCGAAGTAGAAGCGAGACCAATGTTCTGGTGGTTTCAATTTCTCCCAACACAGCGAACTCGCTAGCCACGCTCACCAACTTGTTGTAAACCTCACTGAGCGAGGGGTTGGTCAGGAGCGCATCACGATCAAACTGGCGGGACTGAGACATATTAACTCGACTGAATGTATAACAAGATACTCTTTACTAGTAATTGTGATTGTATCAGGTAGTTGAACAGCCATGTTGAAGTTTTGATTCACAGTGAGACAACTCGTTGATGCTTATTTTCTGACGTCATTCGGTAACGTCAGATCATCGATTGTCTACCTGTTGAAGGATGGCAACAGGCGTCCAATCCGGGTTAGTGTGTTTTGTTAATCCCCGTGCTTCAATGGACTTCCTGGAACGAAACAAAATGATTATTGAGGGCCCAAGAAACAAATGGCACAAGGAACCAGTCACTGATGAGATTAGCGAGTACAAGGAGCTCATACTTGAAGACGATTTTACTGGTAGCAGATACGAGAGATGATCAGAGTTAAACAGCTCATGTATTGCTGTAAGACAAGACATCACAGTTTGCAGTAAGAAACGATTTTTTTTTGTCCTCAGATTGCTTCAGATAAATTAAGCAAAGCTAAAATGACTACGAGCACAGTTCCAGACCATCCCCTTCCTCATCTAGCAGATAAACTTGATGCGATCAACAGGACTCTTTTATACATGAAAGTTGACCAGAAATCTGCAACCTCTTCCCTCCACTTCTTGGTCCTCCGTTCAACACATCGACAATACCAAACAATATTTGAATCGAATCTTTAAAGCACGCGCTTAAGCGGAGCAAGGAGAGCCAGCGCTCTGGGCACCAGGGAAGCCACCCTGGTTACCCTGCTGCTGACCGGGGAATCCACCCTGGTTGCCCTGAGGAGGAGCCTGCTGCTGCTCACCACCCTGCTGCTGACCGTTACCGGCCTCAGGAGCGGCGGCACCGTTGCCAGCGTCGGGGGTGGTGGCGGGAGCGTCGTTACCGGCAGCGGGAGTGGAAGCGGGGGCATCGTTGCCGCCAGTAGCACCACCGGCAGAGGTAGCACCACCCCAGACCTTGGGGCCGGGCATGGGGAAGGCCTTAGCACCGTTGTAGATGGAGAAGTTGGCGTACTCGTCGGTGGCCTTGTAGGCACCGGGGAACTTGACCATCTCGGCGTCGACCTTGCCGGAGCCACCACCGGTGACGGAAACCTGCATGCAGGAGACGTAGTGCTCGGGCTGGTTGACGTGGGATCGGTGGACACCGATGTGCTCAACACGGAGGAGGTACTGGCCATCGGGGGTACCCTCGGGGATCTTGACATCGGCGGAGGGAGAGTCGTAGTTGCACCAGGCGTCCTTGGTGAAGTCACCGCCGGCGTTGCAGACACCCTCCTCCATGATCTTGAACCAATCACCGTCACCCTTGTAGGACTTGACATCGCTACCGGCGGCGGACATGTAGGCCAGAGTAGGTCCGGGGTGACCCATCTTGGCACCAACACCGAGCTTGAAGGTGATCACATCACCAGCCTTGACATCGGCAACCTCAGTAGAAGCACCCTTGGTGGCGGCACCCTGGTTGCAGACGATGTCCTCGCCATCAGCGAAGGAGTTGTCGCGGATATCGGCAGAAGGGTTGGAAGAGAACTTGATGGGGTTGTACTTGGTAGGACGGGTGAAGTCTCGGATGTACTGGAAAGGAGCAGAGTCCTTGCCGTTGACGGTGGCGACGTCGAAGAAGTAGTGGGCAGAGGCGACCTGGGTAAGGGCAGCGAGGGCGATAGTAGAGAACTTCATTTTGAAAGATTCGAAAAGTTGAGGATGGTAAAAAAGTTGCTTGGTTTGCTGGAGACTGGCTCGGTGATTGTAGTGAACGAAAGAAACGAGAGACTAGCTCTTCGAAAGAAAGACTGAAGTGAATGAAAGAAGATGAAGATCTGTTGATGGAGTGAAAGGAAAAGTCGAGAAGGACACGGCAAACGAGATGCCTTTATAGATTTTGGATCTTGAATTGTCTTGTCATTCTTTGATGCTTTGGGCAGGGCCGGGTAGGGTAGAGTAGGTAGAGCAGGGATGCTCTTTGCGCTGAACGCTAGAACCAGAATTCATCCGCCCATAGAAGATTTCCGTGCACTGTTTCGCCCCAATTTACCCAATGGAAGATACCCAAAAGAAAACATTTGATCCCCGTCTTTGCAAGATCCCTGGAATCTGGCCCTTGACCGTACCAATCTGGCCAACATCCTTGTTCTATGCCTCTCGCAAAGGTGCTGTTACAGAGTACGGCGACCTGTTAGGGGCTGTTTCAGTGGGCGTCGAATATCGCACCAATCAATAACGTTGTTTAATCTAACTAAGGTTGGGCATGGCAGGGTTTCTTAGTTTCGCCTATGGCCCCTATCAAACAAGTTTAAAAACAAACATAATTCTTAACTCAATCGTTACTTCTCTATTCAAAACGTTAACGTTAGTTGTATGTAGTTGGAAAAAGAAATGTTAGACTTCCCTAATGAGCCAAATGGCCCTTCGTTGCTATGCTAGACTCGAGGCTGTCGAGTACCCTCCTTCAATCTTACATTAGCCAAGCCTGCGGCGCAAGGCGAGAACAAATTCAAGACGAGACCATGAAACGCTAATTTCGGTCAAGGATGGGCTGCGGCTCTTGGCGACAGGGATCTGGAAACGGCGTCGTGAATCTGAGTAGTGGAGTTTTGACCCCTAGTTGGTGATCTTAGCTCCCAACCTGACCACTACCAACATGTCAACTCTACAACCCTGTTCCGGTATTTTGTAGACAGACGGTGGACTCGGTACTTTTCCTTGTCTAGTAAGATGATATGACTACTATCGGATTTGTCAATTACCTTGTCTCGCTTGGTCAGGGCCTTCCGTAGCACCGCTTTGGCTCTTCTACTCTCGTCTGCACTATTCTTGGAGCTACTAATTTTGCCGAAATTCGCCAAGACCCCTTTATTCTTTACCCGATGAGAACGGACAACCTCAAAACATGAAACTAATCGCTGAAGTTTACAGTTAGCCGGATTCCCCACAATGGGACGAACTAAAGTGAGGATGCATGATGTCGAGACAGTCAGATAATGAATGGGCCGATACCAAAACAGTAAATTTTGCGATTACCTCAGCATTGACTGATGCCAAAGCTAGGCTCCGGACTGTGCGTTAAGCTGTGTCAAGTCACGGACAGATGGTGCTTGTCGTTGATCCAAGCGGGCGGTGACAGATTCACTATTCTTTAGTAAAACTTGCTGCATAGCCGCGAACTACCTAGACCAGTTACCGACATTCTCATGACACGTCCAGTCATTAACCGCCTTGGTTGATGACTCGATAGGCCCTTAAACGGGCCGCTTAAGTAAACACTTGACTCCTCAATTACATGTCAAATTGTTTCTGTAGGGTAACATTGCGGATAATGACATGACCTTGCTGCACACGAAGCGCTTACAGTTTCAGCAGAACCGAACAGGTAAATCTTAACGACATAAGCAAGAAAGGTATGAACTGATACATCATCAATCTGTGATTCGAGCGTTTATTCTACTTGTTTCTCAACAGTGGGCAATCCATTGAGGCATTGGATTTGTTGGCGCTTGTGCCTGCATTGGTCTTCAACGGTTCCCAGTCCCAGGATCTTGGCAGGGGCTACACATAAGCTTATCGGCTGTAGAGTTATTAGGATGCAATTCTTTCAAATTCCATGCATTAGCTTAAAGGTACGCTGGGACTTTTGACGATGGCAATAGTCAGCGATAAATTGAGGGCACACAGTATTGACAACGCCTGATCCATTTGCCAGAATACTACTGCAAACCATATTGAGCATCATAGCACACGGGATAAGTTCTTAATACAGTTTTTATTAAGGTGTATCAGAAGATCTTGCTTTCGATCGATTTGACGTCTCCATATCATACATCCTTGTAATACCAGGTCTCAGCCTTCCATCTTCTGGTTCGATTCATCCGTACCGGCATTCGATTTACGAGCTTACCGCCAGATCCTCTCACTGTTACAAGCTCAGAATGGAAGGATAAATTCGTCATGATACTTTTCTACAAGACAAAGCGGTGAAGTTTACATAACAGAAGGTGAAGGTTCAGCGTTGGAAGCTTTGATACTACACGCCAAACTCGCTACCTTGTCAGCGCAATCTCTGAGTCAAATGAGGTTTCCCTCAACAATTCTTCCTCTCTAGAAGGGCAAAAGAACCACTCTATTACTACTATGAATAGTGCTAAATCTGGGGTTGCAATCTTGACCAAGAGTCATGTATTTTCGTTGAGGATATATTGACTAGAAAGGGGTTAGGGGCAGGTCGCAACCGGGAGATGAGCCGTGAGCAAGGGACATGAACTAGCGATTGGCTCCAGGCTCCGGAGATTTAGGAGCGGGTTCCGCGCCGTCAGATTGAGCGTATGACAGTAATTCCGCCAGTGGAAGAACCCTTGCTGTATCTATAATTCCGTACGCTATTCATATCATTCGTATTAATTGATCCGTCACAGGGATAGATGTTGGCTGGCCGTGGTATTCTTTGCCACAGCTGAACAGTTCTGTTTTGAGAATTGATCCATATGGGATGAAGACTGGTAGATTGTGAAGTCATGAGGGCCAATACAGATGCGAATTGCAAACAGCTAGACTGTTATTGAAGAATAAAAATATTACTCTGTAACTGATAAAAGCATCATCGTCGCCTTTCCGGTATGGACAGCTACTCAGAGAGAGCTTTTATCATTTTTGTGTAGGGTAACGCATTGATGATGGCTAATGAATTATTACACTAACTATCTCCACATAAACGGTTAAGTGTCGGGTAAGAGGTTAACTATCAGCCTTAGCGTAGTTCTGTTAAGGACCTATGCAAGATAGCTGATCTCGCATCTAGTACAAGTTAGAGCAACAACTGAGCCACCATCTCTGCGATCAGTACCCGCAAAATGTCTGTGGAAAACCTCCACGTCATGTCCCTGTTGGATTGGAGCTAAACGGAATCGTCCTGACTCGTGTCTCTTGATAATCTTGATTGAACCGTCGTTGGCTGTGGGAAAGTGGATTTCTGTAGACAACGATCATGATCCGTGATCTTTACAAACCAATTGGAACACCTACAGATACCCAGCCACAGCACCGTCTAGAACCGTGGCAGTCATCGTCTGGTCAGTGGCGTGGAGCGGTCTACATACTGTGGCGTTTGAGCCTAGGAACTAACCGTTGTGGAAAATAACATTGATGGCGGTGTGCTAAAAAAGTGAATCGTGCATGGAAATCTGCTGATATTTTTTTTTATACTCTGATCTTGGTGATCGAGACTCTTGTCTTGACAATGTGATGCCGGATTGTCCGGTATCTGTTGGTTGTTGGCCTACCGCCCCTCCATCTGTATTGGAGTCTCAGCTGGGCGCACTAACTTGATCGGCGTGCTGGGTTGTGTTGGTGGTAGAAAAAATAACGCTGAAGGGTGTGACAGAATGCTTATAGATCTTCTTGTGTTCAGCCACAAAGCACACGCTGCTTTATGTCACCTCCTTACCCCACCTTCAAGATACTGTAGAAATATCGGCACTTGATGTAGAGGCTTAAATGAATTGCCCGTTTAAAAAGAAATGACCATCTTTGACAAGCCTTGAGGCGAACTTAAGGTTTCAAGTGTGATCGCAGCAATGATCTAGATCACTTGTTGCACCCCATTGTTCTTGATGAAAGATTGTGAGTGGACAGACAACCACGATGGTGTTTTATCTGCGGGCAAACCAACGTTTCTATCGGTGGCATCTGGAGTAGGTAGACATCAGCCAAAAGTTTAAGTTGACATATATCGACATCATTAGTATTCGCCTCTTGTTGGTTTCAAAGCTCAGCTTTCGTCGATATGTCGTTGGCTGCGCGTGAATACATCACGTATGGAAACAACTTCCAGTTTAGGGTAGCCTCAGATTCATGCGCTGTTGAGTGACCAAAGCTTCGTAAGGGCCGCCCCTGATCAGCACAAACTTTATCTCTTGTATCTTGTATCTCAGGCTATCTCCTATCACTTATCTCAATCATCGCCTACTGACTGTCGTAACCCTGGGAGATCAAGAGTTCTCGGCATCAATTTGCACCTGGCAAGACAGAGAAATGGACAATAAATAAATGGTTTTTCAAAGTCTATTTCTGACACCCACAGTAGAGCCAACAAGCCTGATAACCCTGTCATGTCTCATCGCTCTTCAGTCGCCCCCATGGCCTGGCCCCGCCGGACCAACACTGTAGATGCATGTGTACATGCAGCAAGCAGACCATCTTGTCTGCTACAGCCACTCCGACAACAATCGGCAATCGTCGTCTCGGAAGTTGGAGGGGACATCAGTGCTATCAAGACCAACTACTCGTTAATGCCATCCTGATCATTTTCACAAACGCTTGCACCTGAGCTACAGTCCACTGCCATGCCATGTCTTGTGAAATTAATCACGACTAGCATGGTGCTAAAAGAAGGCTCAAGCGTCAACCAAACCATACTTGTGAATATCGCTCACTACTAACATTCTACCAATCGCAGTGGCCGTTGTTTTCCCCAAGCTTTTCGATTCACTTGGAGGGTCGACATTCTATAGCGTCGATCACTTACTGGGATCCCAGTCATGCATAGCATCTTTGAGACCCAAAACGAAGTACGAAGTGGCCAATGCCGGATGCAAGGGAGGATGGCCTACTGCACTGACACCCAGCATACGAACTATTGAAACCCAAGACGGGCTAACAGCCTGATTAAAGAACGGAACCAACGGGGAAAAACACGCACACTGATCGTTAGACGCTTTGACTTTCGGGTGAGGTGGGCTGAATTCCTCACTAGACGATTGCCAACAACGGCTAACCAGTTTAGTTGCAACAGGGCTCTCGATAGCTCCACCGCTACCACAAAAAACGGTTGTCTTCAACTACGGTCGGCCAATGGTCTTGGCTCCTTAGAATATCAGGATAGTCGTGAATGTATGAGTGTCGCACGAGTACACTAGCAGTGAAAGCCCTATGGAAAGGTCGTATGCGCGAGTCATTATTAGAATAGCCGTGATTCACCCACCCTCGATGAACCCATTACTACTTAAACTTCGGCATGCTCTCACTGGAATCGAGGTCTGATCAAACACAACGATACTGTATACTCTTAATAACATGGACTCACAACTGTTCTCCCAAGTCCCCAGCCAGGAGGCAAGCTCAACACTTGGCTCTCGCACCTCACATATGAACATTCTCTTCCTCTGCACTGCACACAACTCGCTGTCGCAACAACTCTACCTTCGTCTTTGCAAGACGCATACCGTCACCATTGAATATGCGCTGTCCGATAAGGTCATGATCGAGGCCGCAAACCTTGTGCGACCTGACCTTATCATCTGCCCGTTCCTGACCTCGCCTGTCCCAAGCGAGGTCTTCGATAACTACCTAACTCTCATCGTTCATCCAGGACCACCAGGCGATGCTGGCCCCAGTGCCATTGACTGGGTATTGATGGGTGACGATGGCACTGTGCCAGACTCTGCAGAACTTCTCAAGTCCCAGTCCTGGAATGAGACCGGTCGCTCCCACTGGGGCGTTACAGTTCTGCAAGCCGTCGCTGAGATGGACGCCGGTCCTGTCTGGGCTTTCGAGCAATTCGAGATCGACATCAACGACCCCGAAACGACAAAGGCGACACTATATCGGGGTCCCGTCACACAAGCCGCAATTACTGCCACATTCTCTGCTATCGACCGCATCATCTTGGCAACCAATGAGCACCCCGATCCAAGCATCACAACCGATTTGAGGCAACAGCCTCTGTCGAAGACACCTGGTGCTCACGGAATCTCAGTACATCTCCGATCAAACCCTGCATACAAAACGCGGTCCGCCACACAGCAGAAGCCCTTCCTCGGGGGAGCGACACATTGCCGACCACTCCTCAGAGCAGCAGACCGAAATTTCGACATCAGAACAGAATCAGCAGAAGCCATTTCCCGAAAGATCAGAGCATCTGACTCACAACCTGGCTGTCTTACCAAATTGTTCGGAAACACCAATCTTTATGTGTATGGAGGTATTGTTGAAGCTGGAAGGAGTGTGGATTGCAAGCGCCAGCCTGGAGAGGTCATTGGGTCCAGGAGCGGCGCAGTCTGTGTGGCTACATGCGACGGCATGGGCATTTGGATTACCCATATCAGGAGAGTGAAGCGCAAGGTTGACTCGATGCTTTGGCCCAAGGTACCTGCTGTCACAGGTCTGCTCGAACTCGGCTTTGTTAGTCAAAGCACCATGGATGACTCAACGGCGCTGCGAACACTCGCCGACTGGTCCAAAGCCTCCCACTCTACCTTCCAAGACGTCTGGGTTGATTTTGAACCCCCGACAGGCGAGCAACGCGTCGCGTTTGTCTACTTCGAGTTTTACAATGGGGCAATGAGCACCTCTCAATGCTCACGACTCATCGAGGCTCTTCAGTATGTGGCCTCCATCGAGTCTCTCGAAGCTGTTGTCCTCATGGGTGGCAACTCCTACTTCAGCAACGGTATTGCACTCAATGTCATCGAGGCTAGTTGCGATCCTTCAACAGAGTCATGGCGGAACATCAACCGCATAGATGATGTTGTGCACATTCTCCTTGAAGTGTTACCGCAGAAGAATGTCACAACCATCGCCGCAATGAGGGGCAACTGTGCAGCGGGCGGCGTGGCTTTGGCAACAGCTTGCGACGTGGTGATAGCAAGCTCTGAGTCTGTTCTTAATCCTGCATACCGAGCACTTGGCCTTTATGGCTCGGAATACCATTCCCTGTCTTACAACGGACGCTGCGGACCAGAAATCGCGAGGGGTATTCTCCGAGGGATGCTACCGATCTCAGCTCACCACGCCAAAGAGATCGGTCTTATCGACCATGTTCTACCTGGCTCGGGGCCTAGCTTGGATACCAGGGTCAGGGATTTCGTGGAATCACTGAGCTGCGTTCCCTATAAGCCCGGCAACTGGAAATCTCGCGTCGACGTTACTCCCTCAGGGCTGGCGACAGCAAGGGCCCATGAGCTTGGTGAGATGGCGAAAGACTTCTGGAGTGCAAGATCAGAGAGATACACCTCACGCCGACGAGATTTTGTTCGCAAGATTAAATCGACAAAAACACCCCTCCGTTTCGCCACCCACAGAAGACGCGAGGGAGAAGTCGACGAGGAGGAGGCGGATGCCTTTGACGATGTGGCCAACTATGCAGCAATGGCTTTGGATAAGATTGTAGAACAAAGTTCTCAAGGAGAGAAAGCTTCTTTTGCGAAGCGCAACGAAGAGGCCAAGTCGCATAACGAAGGATTGGTCATCATATCAGAGTTGCTTCGTGAGACAAGAAGCGCAAAGGACGGAAAGGCTATGTTGTTTCCTTGTTACTATGGAGTTGATACCCATGTTTGTACTTAATTCTTAATATAGTGTATTGACTTTCTCTTAATCATTTCAAGAAGAGCCTCACCCGATTTTCAACAACATGCCTTTGTAGTGTGTGATCTTATGCATACAGTCAGCAAACAAATATTTGAATACCATTCGGAGATCTCGACAATTACATATGAATCATAGCCCCGTCGACGGACTTGAGGACTTCGATTGCAGAAGAATAAAATACCTCCAACGTCTCAGTGGGAATAGCGTCGAGGTTTTGACAGCACAGAATATTCAGGATAGCAAGTTTGGCGTAGAGAGGTCTTCTCACCTTTGTATTTTTCGCAATGGTTTGTTTGAATTCTTTAATGGTTTCCTTCAAGATCTCAATTCTCTCAAGAGTCTCTGTATAACTTTCGCGATCACCCTCCGTCCCATCCCTCAATGCTTGCAGGGACTGCTTTGCTTCGTCCTGTCTCCTCCTAGCGTTTTCCGGCTCCTGGGCACTATAGGCGTCGTGTTGCTTATCAATGAGCTCGTTCGAGCACAATTCCACGAAGTTTTCGGTATTCTCTATACGTTAGTCCAAGGCTTGGATGTTGTGTTTAGGCGAGTTTCGATAAGAGTTTTCCTGCGATTGGCAATAGAGGTCAGTATCTCGATCATAGAGACCAAGATTAAAACTTACAAGTCGACTCATCTCCTCATCAACGCTGGCATCCTGCGGGTCGAATGATCCCTCTGGCGGAGTACTACAGCCACTGTCAAGACCAGCACTCAGTCGAGTGTGCTTTTGTGGAATAGGTTGTTGATGCTCAGGAACTTGTACATGGTTGACGAGAGAGTGGCCACTATCAGTTTCCGGCTCTGTAAGGGTAAAATATCGTAGAGCATTGATTCCATCGCCATACTCTGGCATCAATGAGTCTTTAGGGATGTTCATGTTATTATTATCTGACTCGTCGTCTTCTCCCCGATTGTGAACCGAATCATCGACTATTTCCGTGCTTTGTGATGTTTGAACAACCTCGGCATGCTTGGCACGCTTGCGTTCGTTTGTGATTTTAAAATCCAATCTCGGGCCAACTTGCAGTCTGTTGTCAAGTGTGTTGGTGTTTCTTCTGTCCAATCCGGGTGGAGTTGAGCCGTCTGAAGCCAATAAAACTCAATCCTCTTCTGTCCTTGAAATGTAGATAACTTATTCTATTTTCAATACACGGGTATGTATGACTATGACTCAGATATGTCTCTCGAGGTATTGTCCAGTTGAAAAAGAGACCATAACTCGTACTAGAGCATTGCTGAAGTGTGAACCTCTCTATTAAGGTTTTCTTCCCCAAATGAAATAGACGGGAAGGTAAATATGGATAGCTGGATCCCGAAGCTCCTTCTTAGCTTTTGCTATGAGAACTTGCACTTCATCTTGACCCCAGCCAAGGAATTTCCCAAGGAGCATAGGTGTATAGGAATCGATAGCCGCACAGGACTGAATAACCTGACACTTTCCAACCTCTTTGAGAATCGGGTCCTTGGGCCAGCCACCAATAGGAATCTGAACAAATATTAGCAACCTCCTCATCATGAGCCATCCAGTAGGATATTGGCTTACTTTGCGAATCTCCTGATGCACATCCACGAAGCCCGCCTTAACCATCTTGTCCTTCCATCCTGTTACACAGTCAATTGGCTTTCCGAACTTGATGCTGCTCTCTCGCAAGGCCACGGCCCAGACTTCGGCATTTACGGCTTTCTTGATTGACTCATCATCCGACATAAAGTATGCCCTCTGACCTTGCATTTCCAGGTATCCACCACTGCTGAGGTTTTGGAATGCGCGCTCGAAAAACTGATCCTCATTGGCGATGCAACCTTCCAACTCGCGTGCGTGGATGTAGTCGAAAGGCCTCTTGTATACCCATGGATCCTCAAAATCATCAACTTCGAAGACACAATTGGTAGGAGTCCTAGAGAGGGATTATCAGCCTCTGCTTGAAGAGCGGTGCTGAATTCAACATACCAATCAGGTTGGATAGGACTGAGGTCAGTTCCAATAACTTCCGAAGAAGGGTGGTCGCTGTTTATGGAATGAGTAATTTGGCGCCACTTTGACGAAGCAGGAGTCATTGCTCACTCAGCAAAATCGATGGCCCAGATACCAGTGCCTGTACCCAGATCAAGGACGCGTTGGGGGTTGTCACTAATAGGTGCGGTATGAAGCTTCCCCTGCATGACGAGACTGTAGATGTGATGAACCAAATCCATTCGGTTTTGTTCTTCATCGTCGTTGGGCTGGCGTTTGTTAGACTCGAAATACATGGCGATTAGGTAAACGAGAGGATAAACAAACCACTAGATAAGTACCCTCATGAAATGCATGATATCGGCGACCGTTCTGCTACAATGTTAGACGCATGTTCTTCTTAGCTTTGAAATACGAACCTCATATCTAGAAAGAGAGTATTAGATCATTGACTAATTGATAGAAAGAGTCCTGTTGGTCTCACCTGTAGCTGAAAATGCTAGACTTGAGAGATGTGAGGTAACTCGACGACCCATCCCTGAAATGACTTGTCAGTAATATACGTCGTCTGATCTCTGGTATGAAGACCTACTCGCTCTCTAGAGTAGAATCACTATCTGCAGCATCATTCTAGACAAAAGTCAGCACATAGACGTCTTTCTGCATCAAGTATTTTACTTCTGCTTCCAGTACGTCAGGGACGTCTTCGGGACGCTCATTCAAACCTTGTGCGACTTCGGAGGCCATGATGAAGAAATATGTGCCTGTAGAAGGGGGAAAAAAGCACCTCAGAGAGAACAGATGGAATATCCCCTCTTTATGGAACATTGGCAGTCAGACT
Organism: Fusarium graminearum PH-1; assembly: GCF_000240135.3. NCBI lineage: Eukaryota > Fungi > Ascomycota > Sordariomycetes > Hypocreales > Nectriaceae > Fusarium > Fusarium graminearum. The sequence goes on along the minus strand of NC_026475.1, from coordinate 6,385,235 downwards.
CTTCAATGTCACATCATGTTGGTTGTCAAGAAGAATGAGATCAGGCATTGGTCGGAAACCCCACTCAAATGATGCAACGGCAGGGAAGCATGCAATTGGGACAGTCTCCGATACTACCGTCACCTTCTGATCCTTGTTAATCGACTGGTTTCCGCGTAAGCCGCTGCCAGTGATCCTTCGGCTATAGAGTTTCGGTTAAAGAGGAAGAACGATAGAGTTCATACAGGAGCATCAGTGGAGATAGAGGGGTTTGGTAACTAAACGAAACTCAATGTGACTTCCTGTCTATGGGAAAGCAAAGAAACATAAATGCAGAAAAGATAGAGTAAAAGAATAACTTGATAGTGGTAGAATAATCTGGCTTGCCCTTAGAGGAGTATCCAACCTCCGCAATCTCGAAACCCGTTGACTGATGGGGTGTTCGCATTGGTATGCAGGCGAGAATACGAATGCGGTCTTTCCGGCGGTACCCCAAATGGAAGGTCTGTTTTGCTTGGCCCTGTTCAATCTGGTATAGCAGGTCGGGAATAAGTACATGCGACAGACACGCAACGATGCAGTGACTTCCTGCAGCAGTAGGCACAATACCCCACAGGCTATATGAGAGGATCGATACAGGTCTACATTGAAATGATTGCGATGCACGTGGAGTGACAAGCATATTGACCCTTAATCTTACAGTGGCCTGCCTGCATTAGTCTGACTGCTGGTCGAAAACCATATCGTGCTCACGAAGAAATATTTAGCGGGTAAGTTGCTCAATATTGCAGCTGTTTACTTAATAGATGTAGTGTTTGAATCAACAGTCTTGTGTGTTTGGACACCCCCTTCTTCTATCGGGTTGGTACTTTCTTCTGTCAGGTTACCACTTTCCTCTGAAAGAATCTGATCAGGTCTCTCTACTTGGGGACTGCAAACTATTAGATATTGAATTGATATAAGGGTCTTTTGACTTACTCTCGGTGTTTCAACCACAAATGAAGGGCATGCGTAGCAATGAGAAGACCAATCGCGCATCCCAAAGCGAATGGGTAACCTTTCGGAAACCGAGGGCCTTCAACCGTAGGGAAGACAAGCAAAGGAGTCCAAGCCGTTGTAGATTGGGAAATGGCGTTGATCAGGACCAATGTAAAAGATCGTTCAGCTGGAGATGCTCGAAGTTGTGTATTGACCCAGCCATGAAGAACGCTAGACAAAGCGACTGATGCGTAGATTGTTGAATATGCGAACCAAAGTGCTGACTCTGGAACATTCCATATAGTGAGAATAATAAGGCCAAGGGCGTTCCAGACAGTCGACACTGTGATGGCCCACGCAGGACCAAGGACCAGATCTGATGCAAAACAAACGAACAACGTGTAAAAGATACCAAGGGCCGGTGCGATAGTACCCAGCTCATTGACCTTTGCTTTCGAATACCGTTGCAGACTCTTGATCCACAAGAGGAATGATCCAGAGCTGCTGTGGGTACCAGCGTTCCAAAAGAGTATATCAACAGCAATAATTCCCCAAAATTGAGGACTGAGAAGTACCTTTTTCAGATGAACCCATTGCATCTTGCCATGAGATTGGTGTCCTGCACGTTTCAGTCTTTTCTCTCCGACATCGATATCATGTTGATTCAGGACTCGACGGTTTGGTTGATCTGGGGTGCCAGGGATAATGAGAAAGCCCAAAAGGCCGACGGGGATGGTGATGAGTGAGCAGATGATGTACATCCAACGCCATCCTTCCAAGCCATGCACACCATCAAGTCGAGCGGAAGCCCCAGCTTGAATAAGGCCAGCTGTAAGTGTTCCAAGAGATAGGCCAACATAGAAGATACCACCTCGTCGAGCGATTTCGTTTCCTTTATACCAAGAGCCGAAGAGGTAGTGCATGATTGGGAAGAAAGCTGCTTCAAACCATCCTACAAGGAATCGATAAGCTGCTAGCTCGGCGAAGCTCGTGACTCGGTATTGCAAAAGAGTAAAGACGCCCCAGGCGACATCAAGAAATGGTAGGAGCCAGTGGATGGGGATGTATGTGAGAAGGAAGAAGAAGGGGATCTGGCCGGTAACAGCGCCGATGATGTAAAATGTCTGGAGTTGGACAAGTTCATTGCCTTTAAAACCTAGGTCCTCCTTGAGACCAGCGACATAGGCATTGTCTATGCACTGTTAGCGGATGAAGGTGGGTGGAGATAAGTCCGTCCTGCGACATACTCAAGTTGGACTGATCGATATATTTGACCCAATATGCAATTACCGCGTAGGGGACAATGAGGAGATCAAGTTTGGCGATGAACTTGCGCTCCTCTGGGGTATCGGTGTCGGAGTACCATTGTACATGATACCACTTCTTCTTGTTTTCAACGACAGGCATTTTGACAGAAGTGTTTGTGGAAAAGAACTGTACAAGCTTGTAGGATCGGCAGGGTAGACACTTTAAAGATATGCGAACTGTAGCTGTGGCACGAGCCTGGAGAGACCCGTTTGAAACGCCACTATACTAGGTTTGCGTTCTTTATCGCCTCGTGTAGAACTAGTGGTACCTTGGCATATTGCATGATTTAACGTCACGTTGATGCGACGGCCGATTTTGGGAAAAGAATAGATAAGGAAGTGGTATATATTTGTTAAACCTGGATACGATGGTTGAGATATGCTCTAACAAGCGGGGTCGATTGCGTGCTGCTATGTCGCAAGTCAATCCTTGAGATTAGCAACCATTCTGTCTATTCTTTCCCTGTCGCCTCGTGGATCACGCAAGACTCTCGACTACACCAGCTTCCAGCTACTATTAAAGGCGTGATTGGTTTTGTGGGGTTACCAGGCTGATATAATGTCGTAAAGCCGCGACTGTATTAATAAGAATTAAATTACCCATCTGGCCTAGAAAAACATCTACCATTATTGTTAGATCTTGCAGATTCACAGAACAACATCATCTGGTAATAGTTATTATGGCGTCCACTGAACCTGCAGACAGTAGTGCTGTCAATGCAAGCAACAATGAGCCCAAGAAGAAAATCATTATCAATGCATTTGACATGTCGACCATTGGACATCTTTCTCCAGGCCAATGGAAGGCAAGTACTTTAAGAGAAACTTGACGATACGGAACTAACTTTCTGCAGAACCCAGTAGACAAGTCAGCAACCAAGCGAGATCTTCAGTATTGGATCGACCTCGCTAAGCTGCTTGAAAAGGGAGGCATCAACGCCCTCTTTCTTGCAGACACATACGGCGGATATGACACCTATGAGGGAAAGCTCGATAACTGCATTCGTCGCGCTGCCCAATGGCCCATGACTGATCCAACTATCCCGATCAGTGCTATGGCAGCCGTGACCAAGAATTTGGGGTTTGCCATCACTGCTTCAACTTCGTTTGAGCCGCCGTTCCTCCTTGCCAAACGCTTTTCATCGCTTGATCATTTCACACAGGGAAGAATTGGTGAGTCTGATATTCGTACGGGTTATTCCTGGTCTGACAGTGACTTCAAGGCTGGAATATCGTTACAAGCTGGAAGAAAGCAGCTTTCAAAGCAATTGGACTGGACAGTCCCATCGCACACGATGAGAGATATGAGCAGGCTGATGAGTATCTACGCGTTCTCTATAAGTGAGCCTTCCTGATTCCATGGCTGTTAACCGCCCACTGACATGAATACAGACTCTGGGAAGGGTCTTGGGCTGACGACGCTATCTCCCCTGATCCAGAGAATGACAGCTACGCAGATCCGGATAAGATTCGAACTATCCATCACCATGGAAAGTTCTTCGACTTGGATACTCGTCATATTGTCGACCCATCGCCTCAACGAACGCCTTTCCTCTTTCAAGCTGGCACCTCGTCAGCTGGCCAGACTTTTGCTGCATCCCATGCCGAGGGTATCTTTGTCTCGTCCCATTCACCAGCAATTCTGAGGCCCAAGATCCAAGCCATTCGAGAACAGGCTGCTAAGCTAGGCAGAGATCCTCAGTCTCTCAAATTCTTTGCAACATTCACGCCCATTGTCGGCCGTACCGATGAAGAAGCGCAGGAGAAAATGGAGGAGCTGAAGAAGTATGCCTCTACTATTGGCGGTTTGGTGCTCGTCAGCGGCTGGACAGGCATCGACCTGTCGCGAGTCCCGCTTGATCAGGAACTCACTTCTGCAGACTCACTTGAGCAGCATAGAGTCCAGAGCCTTCTCGATGCATTTACTGTGACGAGTCAGGATATTCCAAAGTGGACACCTAGAGTGATCGCAGAGAAAGCAGCTATTGGAGGACTTGGACCAGTTGCGGTTGGAAATCCTCAAAAGGTTGCTGATGAGATGGAGCGTTGGATTAAGGAGGGCGATCTGGATGGGTTCAATATTGGATATGTCACAACTCCTGGCACTTTTGAGGATCTGGTGGAGCTCTTGGTTCCTGAGCTTCGACGAAGAGGGTTGTATCATGAGGCTCCTAGTGAAGGGGAGTATACTTTGCGTGAGAGGGTCTATGGCGCGGGTCAGGCTGGTTTGCGTAGTGATCACGTCGGTTCACAGTACAAGTATGACGTGTTCAAGGAAGAAGAGCAGTAAAAAGGGCTGATGAATTGACCCAGCGCTGCAATAGTCTTTCAGTTACCACAATACAATCTCACCGTAGGCTCAGATGTCAAAGTCACAGTACCGACACTGCCGGCACCGGTGGGCTTTTTCCTATGTTTAAAGCGAGTCCATTGTGTCGTTTGATTTTGGTTGAAAGGTTTATTATTCTAATATATCTATTATAGATGCAACGCAATGCTATTGAAAACACAACTGGAACACGCTATAGATATTTTAATTATTGACCACAGTGGAGTGAGTGATTGATTGTGAGGTGGTTGCTTACAGGCTAGGCGATCCATAATCAAACACATTCCCTATATATATGCGTGTAGCAGCTAATCTAGCACATACGACCAAAGGTAGTGGAAAATACGGGATCCCGTCCGCTCTCCCATAGTCAAGCCACTAACCGGCGGATTAGTAGTTGGGTCGGTGACGACCAGCGAATCCCCGCTGTTGTATGTTTTTTTTGCATTTTATCCGGAATGCCTATTCCCAACTGTGCAAGGAAATCAATCATATGTCATTTTTCCACAATGGTCAAAAGCACTGTTTTTGTTGACGATGTACCTCAAACTAATCAAATTTACAACTCCATTGTCAATGTATATTCTTCTGGCACAACATGTAACTTGATATGGGTGAGAAGAGATCAAAGATACCATATGCTCGAGCCCATCATGTGGTTTGATTTTGGTTCAAAGATTTATTATTGTAATCTATCTATTATAGATGCAACACAATGCTATTGAAAACACAACTGGAACACGCTATATATATTTTAATTATTGCTGTGAAACTTATTGTGCGAGGCCCAGATCCTTGATGATGATATCCGCAGCCTTTTCGCCAATAACAATAGCAGTGTTGTTGGTGTTGGCGCCAACATTCTCTGGTGCGATACTCAAATCTGCCAACTTGAGACCCTTGGTACCCCAGACGTTCAGGCGCTCGTCAACGACACCATTCTGCTCACGAGGAGCCATCCTGCATGTGGCCATGGAGTGCCATGTTGTTCCGACGTTGTTTCGGATCCACTGTTCGATTGCCTTGTCGTCCTCGGCAGAGTACTCGATATCCTTGACATCGCTCAGGGCCTCAGTGAGGTCCGATGAGGCAGCCTTGGATCCTTCAGGCCATGTTGGGTGGCCAGCTGCAACTTCACCGCGGTACATCTTGGTACGGCGCATGATCTCTCGGGCCTTCTTGTAAGCCCATACTTGCTTCTTGAGATCGATATCGTGCTCATCGCTGAGGAATCCCACGTCGAAATCAAGTTGGTCGTCGATCTCGGGTCCCGTAATGTGGATGTGGCCTCGAGAGTAAGGGTAAGCGGTGTAGTTGCCGACGGTGACGTATTGCTGTTCTGGAACAGTGGAGGGATCTCCAAGGAAACTGGCGTCATGTTAGTTTGACTGATCAAGAAAAGGGAACGTAAAGAAACATACCAAGAAACAAGACCCATAAGCATCAGAGGGCGGTTAGGAGCGTTCTTGAAGTCCTTATCCCACTTCTTCTGGAACTCAGGGCCAAGTGCAGCTACATCAGCTTCTGTAGGACGGAGCTTGCTGGAAATATCAATCGAGTTCCAGCCCAGAACGGGGTCCTTGGCGTCAATCAACTCTTGGCGCTTGTGAGGGTTTCGAAGGACTCTGTCGATCGTCTCGTGGGGCTCAAGAGCAGTCTTGAAAGGGTACAGGACAAGCTGATGATCCTGGTACTCGTGACCAACACCAGGCAAGTCAAGCTTGACATCAACGCCCGCCTTCTTAAGAGTAGCAGGGTCACCGAGACCTGATCGCTCAAGCACGGGAGGGGTACCCAGAGCACCACATGAGACAACAACAAGCTTGCGAGCCTTGACGGTCAACTTGGGGTGTTGAGTAGGGCCTATTTGTGCTTGGAAGGCAGGGTTGGGGGTGTATTCAACACCAACAGCCCGCTTCTCGTCGTCAAGAATGACTCGGACGACCTTTGACTCGACCAAAACGTGAAGGTTAGGGTACTTGTCACTGTCGATCTTGCTGTGCAGATAAGCTGTCGCGGTATCCTGTCGGCGACCGTCCTTGGAAACATATCGCAACCATCTCTCAACACCGTTGTTGGCGTCGAGTGTTTGCAGATCCTTAATCTCGGGCCAGCCAACTTCAGCAGTACCGTTAATAAAATCACTCTCTGAACCCTTTGAACGGTATGTGCCGTTTGAGACATGGACTGGGCCGTTGAATCCGTGATACTCAGGGTTACCAGGTCCGTGGTATGTCTCAAGCTGCGGAGAATTAGTCAAGTGTTCCACAAATGATCAGAATGCCAAGAAATACCTTCTTCAAAAAGGGGTAAATCTCATCTGCGCTCCAACCAGGCGTCTTCCAAGAGTCAAAGTCTGATCGTTGAGCACGTGTGTACATCATAAAATTAATTGATGAGCCTCCACCCAGCGTTCCACCGCAGGGAACGATGGACTCGCGTCCACCCAAGTTGTCTGACTTGTTGCCCTTGTAGAACAAAGTGGTTGTGGAGGTCGGCAGCAGATGATCCAAGAAAAAGACGGGGTTCTCAATGTTCTGGACCCCACGGTTGTCTTGGCCTCCCTCAATGAGGAGGATCGACAGGCTTGGATCCGCCTCTGCTAGCCGACCGGCAACGACACATGCCGCTGTTCCGCCTAGTAGTGAAATGTAGTTAGCAATGGTGTCCGGTGAAGAACTGCTAGAAAGCAATAGGAGTCGGCTTTACCTCCAGCGATAATGACATCGACCTCGCTGATGTCGCTAGCAAGCTTAGTATATAAGCCCATGGTGAACTAAGTTTTGGAGATCTTTACGAAAACGGGTTGGGAACAGAGAATAGTAAGGGACTGGACTGGCGGTTATGATTCAGGGCTGGGAAAAAGAGACGTTTAAGCGCGAGGGGGCAAGATATATAACTACATGGGCAAAGTTAATCTGCATTGAACCGCAAGCATGTCGCCTCTAGATCCTTGAACTCATTCATGCGGGACTTTGTTGGTTGAATTCGGACCCCGAAAAACAATACATGATCCTTACTTGACGTAGGACGTTTCATCCGGGGTTGTTGCGATATTGGTCAAACACCGAACAGGTCGGGGTACGTTGCAGCAAACTGGGGAACCGTATGGCACTTTGGATGAGGTGGCTAGCCGGGTAACGCAGGGCCAACATCTTCTCCATAGTGACTAGCTACAAGGAGCTTGGTGGCTACGAAAAGAGACCCTCTAGCCGCAGTCCGCGGTAAATGCTAAACAACAAGTGGATAACGAAGGTCTAGATCCCTCCCCCCACTGGCTGTGCACCTTGCGGTCTGGAGGTTAGTGTGCGTATGCCCTGTGAATCTTTGATGGAACGGTGACGCCCAAACTATTTGCTGCGTTGTAACCCTATGCAGGTGCTCTCGGTCCAAAGGCAATGTGGCAGCTCGGCATTTGGTGCTTTTTCAGCTGCGCCGCATGATATACAAGGCACAAGACACACAATTCGAGCTAATTGTATTCTAAAGGTTCACAGTGGGTTCGAGTCAGCCGCTTCTCCAAGTTTGCCACTGCAATCACTTTAGAATCTTCAAGCATGGCGTGGACTCGCGCAGCTAACTATTTATGGCTTGAGCTAAAATCCTTTAGACTTAGTCCTGCACATCGAATCCTAGAACAGCTCATTTTACCACAATGGATCTACTAATGTGTGTTAGTTAGTGGCCGACATTGATTCCGACCCCGGCCTCAGGAGCTTGCCTACACGTGTGCTGAACTCTGGGCGGGGTCTTGGGTGCCGACTATGTTACACATCAGTTCGGCGAAGAAGGTCAAGTCTGGAAATTACACAAATTATTAATTATGCGCATTACGCTAAGTAACGCGGAGGCTAAGAGCCTTTTTTTGAGAGATTCTCTAAGTTCTAACGTAGTATTTACATGAAATTGTGGGATCATTGCCCGAGACACGTTGATCAGTATAGATATCATTAGTTTATACCGCAAGCATCGCTTCGCATTGCACGGCCTCAGCTTGGTGAGGCGGGTCTAGAATGAATTGTCTCCATCTTCGATACCCCTCTGTCAGCCCTATCTCTTCACGGGTATGCGTACGGCTCCTTGAGGTGCCGCGTCGAGGATTGGGAGCTTGCGTCATCCTCATCGTGCTTGTCCATTACCTGTACGTGGGTCTGTGTCACTTTTGTGATACCTGGGCCCTGGTGAGGCTTGGCCTGGTTGTCGGCTGCGTCGTTACCTGCATCAATTCGGACCTCGAGATTCCTTCCTGCTGTCGAGAACATGGGTCCTCCAGCTCTGGTTGAACCCGTCTTTCTTGAAGCATGAGCCCTGACCTTGGAGCGAAGCTCAGTGTCCTCGTAACCGTCAGGGTACGAGCTGTGGTCGCCAGTCGCGCGGACGACTCTGACGATAAGCGCAGAAATGTTCATCTCAATGTGGAGCTTGAGCATGTAAACAAGAGGGTGGAATTGCACATAGCTATTCAAAGTCAGGCTTGAAAATTCGGGAACGATAGTTACCAGAACTTACATGAAACCGTTGCCGATAGACATGCTACCAATGAGAATAAGATCCAAACTCATCGAGATGAAAATCATGAAGAGGTTGTACCGCATCAGAGGCTGGTACTTGGTGAGGCCATTGGCAATCAACTTGATGCGGATTAGATAAATGAAGTAGCCGTGTAACGCAGCATCGATGATCAAGAAAATGCCCTTCTCAATGCGATCCCAGATGAAGTTGATGTCGTGGAAACGCTGAGAAATCTGCAGTTGAGCAGGGATCCAGATGATAAAGACGCTGATATTGATGAGTCCGAGAACGACCGCTGTGATCCATCTGATTTTGACTGCGTTTCTTCGATCGACCATAAGGAGGGAAATTCGGTTGATGATGATACCGCAGATACACTGAATCTGCACGACCCATAGACAAACTATTATATCAGGTTAGTCGGATCCCGTTCGTGGCTGGTGTTGGGAGCATATCGTACGGAGAGAAAAGAAGATCCAAAAGCTGGTATGCAGGTTAGCAATGTGTTGTATACAAGCCGAATGCGTCGGAAGTAAACATACCTGGGAGGAATATAACCACGGAGGAAGCACCATGACAAAACTCCGATAATCATCGACGCGGTCCACTCAGCCCAGATCATCCACACATAAGCTCTGAAGCGTCCTGTTCGTTTGTACTGATCCCATGTTTGCTGTCCAGCCTTTTGCGCCGAGAAGATTCCAACAGCGATCGTGAAGCCCCAAATGATACTGGCGACAAGTTGGTCGGTGGTGCTGGGTGCCAACGCCACGTAGTGGTCGGGCACTAGGAAGCCGGCCATGGCAAGGCGAGTGTCTTCGTAGGTGTGTGTGCGAGTGCCTGATAATGAACGGACAAATCCTTCCCGCAGATAGTTGGATTGCTAGATACTAGGGAAAATGCCAAAACGCCAGTCAGGACCGACTCTGTACAAGATATAATAAATGAAGGAGTGTACAGGGTTTGGACGGATCAGGTGAAATTGGTCCGGCAATTGTCGTCATTAAGAGGGAAACGAAGGAGGAGAGCCCCTGTAACAAAACCCCCCGAGTCAGATCGGAATCTGCAGATCACAGTCTGGTTTTTTTTCTTTTGCTCTCGGACTTGCTAAGAAAAATTGGTTCCAGAAGACTACTTTAGCGTTTACTGGCAAGACTATTTGAGCTGGCTCAACTGCCAGAGACCGGCAGAGCAAATCACAGTTGGGTCTCGCTGATGAATTCGAGAACGGCGCCTCTGTTGAGCGGCGAACTAGACTTGATCGATGCTAAGGCTTAGCGGACAGCGCTCTTAGATCCCCGGTGGGAGATAGGGGCTGAGCCTCTTTTGGAAAAGTTGGGTTCGCCACCTACCCCGTGAGCGGATTCGAGTCAGTGTAGTTAGTCATTAGCCTGTTTCGACTCTGCTAGCATCTACGTAGTAGGGGATCTTCCAGGGACTAAGTGCCGTGCCATGCCCGGTAAAATGAGACAAGAGAGGCTCTGGAAGGCTTTTCTGAGATTTCGTCTAGAGGGTCCGTAGGTCCGTACTGATGGTTCGGTCGTTGCGCGGTCCGACATCATCTTGTTTTGTGGTCTCGCTGTGGAACTTTGGGCGATCATATGGAGTTTCTCGCTTTTAACAATGACATTTGGTGAACTCGCAGAGTACCATCTGACTCGATCTCTGCTCCGGGGATCTCTCTTTTCACTGCGCTGCCAATCTCTCTTGTTACCCGCCGGAGATTGTGCCCACAATCCTCAGAACCTGGCAGACTTCCCCGTGCATTTTTTTTGAGGTAGTAATAACAGGGGATGGCTTAGCTGCAGTAGTTATTCCATGATTCGTAACTAATTGCGCCGGGAGGACGGAGCATTCGCTTGAGGAAAAAACCTTGCAGGCGTTTCCACTAGCTGTATATGGCTTGTTATTCGCCATCAGCGCGCGCTCCCAGGAGGTCGGGTTTGCGCTTGAGTCAATTTCTGTCTCAAAGCAGTTTAGCTAGTACTGCCGGTCAATTCTGACGGAACTCAATTCCTTCCATTTTATGCCGCCCGCTGCAAACAACCAAGGATGATAAGTTGTTATTTCCTCAGCGACCAAAGCTAATCAAGCACTGACTCGAAACATGTGGCTTTCTTCCACGAGGACAATCATTAGTGGTTCTTTCTCACGTGGCAACGACAGCGTACAGTGGTAGTTTCGCTACCGGCGCCTGGGCTAGACATCGAAGCGCCAAAATGAATGGGTTTAGAAGCGAACGGCTCTTACCTTGGGTTCCTGAGTCCATTCTATGTGCTGAGAAAGGGTCTCGCCACGTTTTGTTGTTATCGTTTACTAGTTCTGGATAGTGCTGGGCGAGTCAAGTCTATCCAGGAGGTTTACGACAGCCGCGCTGGACAAGCATGATACAGGGTAAGACAACGACCCCCAGCAAATTTATGACACTGACTCGCAGCCTGGCTTGCCCCGGCTCTCCGGCAATAGTGACCAGGTTCTTGGCTGGCTCATGCGTTTTGTTTTTTGTGCTTGTATCCGTAGGCCCTGACTCGATTATGTGCCTGATTGTTGTTGTTGAGACTATCACTTCCTAAACTATAGTAGTTTTGCCCTGCCGTATATACGCCAATATGATCAGTCGCATCATATTTTTATTCAGCCCAAAGAGATGACTGGGGTTATGCTTAACTCTTCATTCCTCACTACCGACGATCATTTCTCCAACCCCCACCAGTCTGGCTCGGATCCGCACTGATAAGGAATAGAATATTGGGCCCAATGCTACCCTGAGTTGGCCGCTCCTTTTTGACGACCTATTCTATTCAGGGTCGCAGACCCTGGAGCCAGTTTCTTCCACCTCTGATGCAACATAGGAGCTATCCCGAGCCACCCGCTGCTATGAATCAACGAGTTGGGTACGAATGTTGGCGGACCAAGCTCAATTAAAGTGGTGACTGCGCTATTTAATTTTCCTGTCTGATCCGCTTCATTCATGGTTCATGAAACTCGTCTGCCAGGGAATGCGACTTGAACCAGAATAGACGAATTCTTGGAAATCTCGATACGAGTTCGTTGGTGCGACGCAAAACGACATGCTGAAGATGAGTGGTTCGCTACATAGTATCGATAAATAAAAACTCGATACTCTGTACTCTGTACAGACTAGACTAGGTTGTAACCAAATAACATTAATGGGGCTTTCTTTTGTCATGTAGCATTCGCTAGTAGTATCAATCAATATCAACTACATGCGTGCCGTGTCAATCACATGAAATCTCATTTTGAGAAAAGCACTGATCGTCACTCATGCAGCAGTCTTTTTGGCGTTGGACTAGCATTCTATTTGGGGGATCTCCGTTTAGATTAGATTTGGGACCAGGCACGGACTGTTGAATGAAAATCAATACTGCATATAGTATCTCAGCCTTTTCGGGGAGCAGCCAACAAGCTTCCATCCATTAGCATAATTGAAGATCTCTCTCTCAGTTGATCTGAGCACTGTAAGGCACCCATGCTGGTAATATGGCTATGTGAATCTTGCTCGGGAATACATATTATTACAGAGTCACCGTAAATGGGGCAGCCGCGTATCAACTATTGTTGGTCGCTCGCCAGGCCAACGAACCCTTGCTTAATACCACCTTGTACCGGGCTTTTTGCAACTCCTGCCGGAGACTAACCATCAAAGGCCAACGAGACACATTTAGTGGATCATCTTTACTAGCCGGTCGAATAAACTGTTTCGAAGGTTCCAGGATTTTGGTATTGACGATCCACAGCGAACGTGAGAGAAATGGCAGAGGCAAACGCTATACGCAGCAGCTAGAACAGGAAGAAATCGCCAACATGCATGCAAGCGATGAGACAAGCAATTGTTTCGATTCTGACAAGCGGTTTCGTGACGGGGACGGTGTTCTGACCAAGCGAACAGATTTACACAGCATCTTTGTTGTGAATTCGAGACAATGTTGAGATAATAGTAAGACACATCAGCATTAAGTCTAGAATAGACTAATTAAAAAAATATGGTTGCTTGGCAGTTTACATCAAATAATATGTATCAGATATAGCATAAGAGATCTGTGGAGAAAACTGAACTATCAACTAAGGCTCGGGACTTAGGTGCTTTATTAAGGCAGAAATATCGGTCAAGTTTGCAGGCATGGCTGCAGGCTTCAATGGAGTAACTATAGGTAGAACAGGGTAAGGTCACGAAACACATGTCTGAATTGCTCCTAATGAGTGTCGCTCTCTGAGAAGGATTGAAATCCCAGTGGCAGCCGAAACTTGTGTTGGATGGGGAAATGGGACATCATGCATTCTTGGTTTTGTTATTGTTTCCCCTCGGAGTGCTAGAAGACTTATCTACTCGAAGTATAACAGATGAAATTAGTCTGCCGGTTTATACTATTTGGACTACTTGTTTTTGGTTCAAGACTTGGGAGGCCAACGTTTCTGCTACCTTCTAGTAATCAGCCATTGAAAGAGTCTCAACTTCTTAACAATGTACCGGATAGGCGGGAAGATAATCGAGCCTCCGTCTACGTTGATCTAGTTGTTGCCCAATTTACTTGTTGTCTCATCATTTCCAAATCTGGGCATATTCCTAGTCGTTTTCCAACTTGACCCTCGTCCGTTACCTCAACAAGTTGACAAATAATTAACATATGATAAGAGTACTTCATCTGGTTAATGTAGAAGGATAGAGAAGATAAGGCTTGCATTATGTAAAAGTTCTTCGTTGCTTTACTCCTTTACCCTTAGCTGATTCGTTCTCTTGGTGCTGTGGGAGATAAAGTTACTAGACAGTCTTGTTACATTTGAGCCCATCCAACCATAATAATGTGAGAGTAGTCCAAGGCTGATGCCCACGAATGGTTTTGCGTGCCCATGGGGAAATGTCATATCATCACCAAGCCTCTCGAGACAATGGCATGTTTCGTGAGTGCATGCCCTGACGTTCAGCCTCATGTCGAACCATCAGGGGCCGAAGATGAAGGAGGCCCCGACTCCTTTGATTCCTTTGATTCCTTTGACTCTTTGGTGTCTTTCGGAGGATTGATACCATTTGGGAAGTACACCATTTGAACGCCCGTTATAAGCACGGCGTAGATTGTGCCACTGACAAGGATAGAGCGAAAGGAGTCCGGCTTTGGTGCCATGGGTACGGAAGTCGACGTGACGGCGTGGTGTAGATTGTTTTACTACGAGCTCGTTGAGCGGATGAGAATAAGGGGCAAATAGTGGCATAATGTAGATTCTGATGTGAATGCTACATCGGATTGACTTGATGACCGTGACGAGATCATCAAATCAGCAATACCAGGAATTAGTTTGGCCCGCAAATAGTGGTAAGGAGCAGTTCGACATTCATATTCATGGAATCTAGACTGGATCACCACTGAACATGAGGGTTCGAAAAAGAGTCGAGCTGTTTAGTTTTACAATTCGGACCTTTTTAGTTTCCTCTTTGACCTTGCCGATAACCTCTGGCCCAATCTTGAATTAATGCTATACACAGCTCTTTGAGCGCCTGCTAAGCATCGTTCTATCGAGATATCTAGTGCGCTCCTCAATGGCCAGGCATACCATGAGAGCTGCCCGATGAAACTAAGGCTTCATGTCCTTCCTTCCCCGATACAACCTAGGCGCACGACTGATACTATAACCCGAGACACGATATGTGAGCTGGTTTAGAGAATGAGTGTATCTAGCACGGATTACCGCACAAACTCACTCAATTGAAGCAGGCACAAGTGAAATCACATGTATATTTGTATTAACCTCTCCCTGCATCGCGTCATGAACAGCTGACGTCATCGTTGTCAGATGGTTCCTTTTGTTTATTACACGAATATAATCTCCAACACTTTAAAGCTTTCCTTTTGGGAGGTAATTTTGCAGAAGTCTCTATGGCGGTTGGAGGTAAATTGCATACAGTGTTTCTGGCTGTGAGATGTTGGTGTTCACCCGGGGAAACAACGCATACATTGTCGCCAATTAGCATTCTGAAGTGAGAATATAGCCTTTAAAATAGATGCTAGCAAGTCTGGAGGTGAATCTACGTGTCACAACTATGTTCATCGGCTGGTGATAGGAAAATAAATGTGTTCATATGAGAGTTTGTTGAAGTCTGTTTCGAGAGCAGATAGCTGTAAACCCTCTACGCAAAGGATTATTGACAGAAAGGAACGCGGTTCCGGCATAGAATTCGCGGGATTAAGGCTGCTATGCCATTAAAAACTGTTAAGTGGACTTGAAAATATTCTGAGACATGATCGAGATTGGGGGGTTAGGTCTTATCTCTAAACTGAGTGCTGGGAGGAAGTGTCGTTAACGGGAAACAGAACATCCCTAGCCTCTGAGATGATTATCATTTTGATAGACACTTGACGTGATCGCGTTAAAATATACATTCAACGGAGCTTTCCTTATTTGCAACCTAAAACCCAAAATCAAAAGATGGTTCAGTAAACTGTGTGTGTAGTGACCCTGTGTGCAGAATCCTGAGTAGGCCGAAGCAGACTTGCATGCCTCTCCATAGCTTCGACAAGTATCATTCGCGTGTAAAACACGGCGACAAGACAAACTGAACTGGTCGAACGACATTGGATACGTCAGACACGTCGAAGAAGGGGGTTCATCAATGCATGTCACTGATAAATGAAAGCGCCTGCACTACTTTGGGATTTAATGACTGACCCGTCATCATGCAGTCGAGTTAAGCTGATGATACACTTAGCGTCCGACAAGTCTCCCTACGTCACTCTCATCGCTGTGATTGTGAGAACCGTTAAGCATGTTAGATTCGGCCTAGATAGAGTGCATTGCAACCGTTAGACCGTTGGACCGTTGCCGATCCAGAGAATCAATAAATTGGCTGGAGATCAGACATAATGCCTCTCATCTCCCATTGACCCCTCAAGTCATAAACCTAGATGGCGGTTGACTTTCAATTGCCGTTGCTATAACCCAACGTCTTCTTCGTGCCGCCTGAGCCGACGTCCGTTAACTTACCGGGCAACTGGGAAGCAGCATTACGTCTAAGATACGGCGAAAGGGTGGTTGGAGAGAATTATAGTTCGGCGAAATCGACCGAATTGTCGGGATCACGGCTCATCGGCATCTTAGCGCAGATTCACTAACGACGCCGAATCACAAGCCTCAAGGACCCCTTTTTTGGCTTTTGCGATCTTTGGTGACGAAGGGATCTGCAAAATGGCTTTTCCCAAGGGGTCCATCCGAAGCCACTTGCAACAAAGGTTGGACCCTTTCGGAAATCACGGCTTCACTTCAGTCAATGATATTCAATGATTATCAGGGACCTGCCCGTTGTCGTAGGTGGCCCTCAACGGGTAGTCTAGCTCCAGCCAAGGAAGTTTCCGTATTTGGTTGTCTAACTCTTAGTATCAAGTTGTCCACGAATCACATCAGAGGGCCACGAGTGTTTGCTCAACCGACAATTACTAATGTTGAGAACTAAGACCGAGAGCATGATCTCCCCATCGTAGACCCCTTTTCTTGCGAGAAGCTTAACGTCATGCTCCTGGATGACCCTTGGGTTCAGGCACACCCGAAAACACAGTTGATCAATAGATTCATTTATCGCGGTCCATCAACGGTGCTCGGAACCGAGAGAAAACAATATCAATCTCCGCCACTTACGCTTTTGCTGACCATCTGATATGAAGTTTGTTTTTCAAGCTCAAGTGCCAGCATCTGATATGACGCACGCTACCAGTCTACTGGATGCGTCTTTGTGACTTTCAGCTGTTGAGCCTCATCGCGTCTCAGCTTTTTTGACGTCATGCAGACCCTCACTTTCTATGCAAGCTGTATTGTCAAAGCGCTTTGACCTGTGAACCTACGCATAGTAGTGACGAATATGGTTGAGACAACCTATTCGACATGTGAAGACAGAGATGTTATGCCTCAGTAACTACGTAAGTAGAGAATCAATTCAGACAAGCAACGATCTGCAACGATTTCAAAGATAAAAGGAAGCATTCCATCTCGTTTCATAACACTTTCCTTATCCATCCAAACAGACATCACTCAGCTCACATTCCACTTCAGACCCTGACAGACACAACCCCAACCACAACCTGCCTCTTCATCATATCCACACAACTACAAACCAACCTTCAACTCGGTCAAACACAAAGACAACAAACATCCTAAATCAGCAACAATGACCCAACTCACCAAGGCTCTCATCATCCTCGCCGCTGTCGGCGCAACCTTTGCGGCTCCCGTCAACCAGCCTCGCCAGCTTGGCGGAGAAGGCGCTGCTGCTGACTCCATCATCAGCGACACCGACAACGCTTCAGGCTATGCCGGTGAAAATGCTTTGATTCACGTCGCCCAACTCCTCGGCAGCGATGCTCAAGAGCCCAATGAGCCCAATGGCTTGAGTGGCAGCGGCAGCGGCGGCGGCAGCCCCCCTCCCCCTCCTCCTCCCAAGGGCAGAATGACCAAGATGGCCAAGAGACAAGGCGATAAGCTCTCCGATGGTGCTGCTGCAGTCTTGAACCAGGTCGGAGCGACTGGGGAAGCCGACATTATTAAGACTGATGGAGATGCTATTGATGGGCAGACTACTGGAGACGGAGCTCTCATCGGACAGCAGGTCGGTGGTGATGAAGAGGATATCGGCGAGCGTGTTGGAAACTTGGTTCCCAACAAGATGCCCGCTGCCCCCGGCGTCCCCAGAACTTAAGCTCTTGATGAGCTCTCTGGCGAACAATCATGGTGGAAGTTATACTGGGAGTTGCTTGAAAGTCTGTCACCGAGTGACATTCCATAACTACTATCATTACTCAGGGTCTGAGAGTCGTCAAGGGGCAACAGGTTGTGGAAGAATGTGCCAAACCAGAAGCTACGAGCAAGTGGTGCGGAGCTAGGAGCAAGGTGTTTCAAGCGAGTGTCAGCCATTCCATTCAGTGTCTATCTTAGTTTGTATTCTATAGCATTAATTAATCATTTAGACTTACTTTTCTGAATCTTATTGTGATACCAAAGTCTTGGAAAAATGAACCATCATCCAGTTGCTCTGCCACGGCTGAACTTGCGACTACAAATTGGGAGCTGACAGGAACGAGCTCAGCGAAGTGATGAGCACCACTGCGTATAAACTTATTAGTTTCTCAGATCGCATACTTGGAAGTTGGTAAGATGGGTGAGATTAATAGGTCTTTGTTGGTAGATTGTACCACATTTCGGCCACTGGTGGTTCACTTCATCTGCTGGACGTGCTCGCGGAATGAGTCGACGAGCAACAAACTGTATCTCCATTTTGGTCGCCTTGTATGCATCTCTAGTCTTCTTGAGCCTTTGAGCGGCCAATGATTTATTATCGACAGTTTATGCAGGAATCCTTCACTCTGACAGCTCATGCCTGTGTAAGAAGCGAGGCTATAAAGAGTATTGCTGGTAGAGACGAGGACGGTCAAATCTGCGGTGCGATACATGACGAATCATTCAAGAAAATGAAAGTCTTCATTAATCGTCTTGGTGTAGCTAGTCTTGAAAGAGTTTTACTCCTCTTTGTGCCATCCATACGACGCAAAATGTTCTAAGCCCCTAGGACTATACCAACCTGAGAGATGTAAGATACTGTTGGCAGATCGGTGTTTGACTGAGATGCCATTTGTGCAATCTCTGGGCCTGTCGCGGGGGAAGGCTGGGAGTTTTGTCGCTTTGCTGGCTTCAGTGGACTTGGTTCGTCTCTGGTACGTTTGCGATTTGTGCTGGGAGAGCTGCCGAGCTCAGACCTCTGATCAGCTAGTGTTTCGAGAATTGGGATTGATCTTGATTTCATACCTTAATTCCGTGTTGGAGATAGGTGCTGGAGGTGACAGCCCGGTTGGGTCGGTGGGATCCATCACGTTCTTACTCGGTGACATGGCCTTTCTTGGCGAATTACTTGGTTGCTGCTACTGTTGGAAAAAGGAGTGAAGAGTCCGATGGGTTCACCAGACAAGATGGAGCAGGCGGAAACGCTGCCGAGGGTTTGAACAGTGTCAGAGTTGATCAAGGCGGAGCAGGAACTACGTGAGGAGATCTCAATTAGTAGCTGTGAGTGACAAAGAAAAGCTGACGAGCGAAGGGAATGTTGCAAGAACAGAACTGGGGGAGCATGCCCTGTGTGAGCAATAATGCTCGAAAAAGTGTAATTGAAGATGGAAACCTTATCGTCAGGGGAGGGAGCATGCACACGCTGGAGCGCAAATAAACTAATTTGCGGAACGCGACGCAAAGTGGCCGCTGAGAATCATTTAATAATGCAGGTGAAGCCAAGGAGGAGATGATTCTCGATTGTTGACAGCTGGCAGGCACTGGCAGCCTGCTGGATTCAGTGCAGCAGTAGGCATTGCATCGCTAATCTTTATCTCTACAGGGCATGAATGCCGCGTTCCACAGGCTGTGAGCTTGACAGCTGCGGGGGTCAATTTAGCGCAACTGGGGGCTGGACAGCTGGACCATGAATGAATAGAACTGCCTGACAGAGCATGTTCAGTCCAGAAACTGTTTCATGGTGCCACTTAAGGATATCTGGAGATAAACACCCAGTGTTCAACTGAACATGCTTGTCTATTATCTGACATTGTTTCCTTGTTTCATCCTAAATACCATTTCGCGACAGGCAATGACATCTGCTTATTAATGACGTCACAGTCGTAGGACTTGCGAATAAATAATCATGGCCGTGAATTTACACATTTAATCCTCCATAACGACACTGAAAATGAGTCTTGATTCAAACCAAAACAGACTCGAGTTCCTCCTGCGCCACGTCGATGATGAGCCAGCAATTGCTGACTACCGTTCCCTTGCAGAAGTCATCCAAGCCATTGCCCAGACAGCTGTGAACTTTGCTGTTATCGGCCAAGTTGATGGCGCCACCAAACTCTTGGAGACTCTTATCAACAGAGCCATTGACCCTTTCGACTATTGCGACACATGCTACCCGTACTTGAAGCCCTGCATGTACTTTGCTTGGGAGGCAAACTCGTCTTGGCCGTCATGGATCCCTCAAGAGGAGCGCGCCGAGGAAAAGCTCCTCGAGATGGAACAAGAAGGTCGCAAAATTTGGCTCCAGAGGTTTAGTCAAGAGTGGGAGGTTACAGAGGAAACCGCCAGTAAAGCTCTCGACATGGCCTACAACGGCCTGACAACCGAACTTCCCGACTACAATGGTACTCTTGCAGGACAGGTAGCGGTAGTAGAGAAGATGAGCCAAGACGGAATCTTCTCATACTCTGCTAGTCCCAACGGCCCAATGTCTGCCAGGTACTTGAAGATAGCCATGTGGTGGCGTCAGGGGATATTCCCATATCCTTACGTGCAACTCTACCGCACAGCAGGATTGATGATTGCACTCGACATCTACGCTCGGCTGAACCACGACACCGAGGCTCGAGACGTGTTCGACAAGATATGTGGACGTATCGAGGCCTACGAAATGATTGAACAACTGGCTTGTTCCCGGCTGGCGTGGAGTAAATTCATACTTACCCCTCAACAACTTATGCTAGAAATGCTCAACATTCATCCAGCCAAGGTTCGACCAGCTATTTCTCGCGCCGTGCAAATGGCCCAGAACCGCCTTGAGACAGGACCGAGACGTCGATATTTGAAGCAGAGTATAAGAGAGCTGGTTCACACGATTAGCAAGAACACATTCGAAGACTGCCCTTACGATGCTCTGGATATTTACCGTCCATCGGACGAGCTTCGATTTAGGCCCGACAGCACTGATGGCCTTCTTAGGCAGGGATGCTCTTCTGCTGATATCGCCGCATTGGAGAAACGACTGGAAATATCTCTCCCTGAAGAGTATAAAGAATTCCTAGCCGTGACAAACGGGCTTGAGGCGATCTGGAACGGCCAGAATGCCCTCAACTATCTGGCAAAAGCTGAAGACGTCTGTTGGCAGGACTTGGATTTTTTGGAAGAGAATGAGATTCCTCTGCTACGCGATGACGAACCACAACCCCACGCTGGTAACATGTTATCTTGGCCAACCCCAGAAAGCCTACGGTGCATATGTCTCTCGGGCCACCTCGATCAACACGAAGCAACTGCCCATTTGTTTCTCATTGGTCCAGATATTGTTAAACCAGCCAAGGATTGCTTCTTTTCCGCCTACCAAGAGCGAAATGAGTCCCAGCGCAGTGAACTTGACAATCTTGTTCAAGAAACCTACGGCAGCATGGACGTCTTTCGGGACTTGGAGTACGTGCTGATGTGTTGGACGCCGTGGGACCTAAGATACTACCCATTCAAAGGGATCCGAGACTTTTTGGAACAAATAGCAGAGGCCTCTTTGCAGAAAAACCAAGATTGGTTAAATGTGTTTGAGCCCAGATTTAGACGCCTGATGAAGAATGATGGATGAAATGGTAGAAGCAGGATTGTATACGGCGAGCATTCGCTCCCAGGAAGAATTCATGATTTTAGTACTGGTCGTTTACCATGGTCGTACCTGACTCAAAGACTGCCAAAGATTTGATATTGAAGCAGTAGAAACGTTAGCATCCTATGCCTCAGTGAACAAAAATAAGCAGCCTAAAGAGTACAGTCTAAACCGCATAAGTTGACCTACCGATTTCGTCTTTCATGCTTCCAGCGGCTGAATTGTTGGTACCCTGAGGTTAGCCTGAAACATGACGGAGCGTCACATCTATGTCACAAAGCAAGTTGAGAAAGTTTTTCTATTCTCGTATATAATACAAGGCATGCCATTTTCATACCCTTATGAAGATGGCTTGGGTGCGTTCAAAATCACGTCAATGACCTTGTGGTCATCATAAGTCGCAACAGTTCGCTCACACAGAGCTGCAACACGCTCCTTGCTCTGTAAGCCATCAGGACAAATAAGCCAAATAACATTCGTCATAAATGATCGTCGATACTCAGTCATGACTTCGGGGTCGTTATGTCGGTCGAATTTGGGGCCACCAAGACGGTGCAGCGTCTCAAGATAGTGATCCAAGATGTCCATCTCATGAGCTCTGCGATCTTCCACGCTCAGCATGGCAGTCATGTGGTAGACAACATCATGGAAACAGGATCCAAAATGGAAAGCAGACCAATCCAGGAATCCAATGCTGTCGTCGGCGGTGAAGTAGATGTTTCCGATGTGAGTATCGCCATGAAGAAGAGTTCGGAATCGAGGGTTACGCTCAGCGTAGTAGCGATCCAAAGCCTCGTTGCACCGAGTGCCGTCCATAAGATACTCTGGTAGCTCGGGACGACCGGGACGTCGAACCACTTCATCCCATGATCTGCACATGAAAGTCATGGCAGGGTCGTAATTGTTCCAGATCCCTACCAATTGTTAGACAGTGATAACCCGGCATAGCCTCAGATGCTTACAAGGGTGGTTCTCCTGGCTCTGTCCCCAGTATTGTGCGTGAAGTCCAGCTAATTGCTCCACACCGTTCTTGACCTTTTCGACTGAATAAGTAGCAACCTCGGCGGGAAAGGTGCATCCTTCGCTGACGAGATCGTTCATGATAGCGATACCCTGCTTTTCGCTTGCTCCGCTCCACCAGCCTTTGGGGAAGATCATGTTGTTGATGCTGGGTGCCACCTTTGAGAAGAACTCAGCCTCACGCTGCGCCAAACTGACCGTCCATGGCTGAGCTTCGATCATATTGGGATCAAAGACGCCTTTGACGCAGATGTTCGTTGGTCGGGCTTCACTGCTCTCATCTTCGTAGGTGATGGTGTAAAAGAGTTTGCTGGCTGTTCCCCAGATATTGCGCGTGTTCTCTGCAGACTTGACCTTGTGGCCAAGCTTTGCGCTGAACCACTCAGGTGTCAGATCCGCAGGAAGGGCTGGAAGGTTATCGCTCTTTGTGTCAGCCATGGCTAGAAGTTGAGATATGGAGGAGTGACCTTCACCATGTGAAAACATGGGCTACAACGGGGATCCTTATACTCGCGAATCGCTTGAGATTCTCTTTCGCTTGTTCACTTTTTGTCTAACTACTCATAGCATTGCTGACAAGAGAATCGAGATTATTGGCTGAAATACAAGTACTGTAATTTCGCTCAAATAGCTACGATTTATCCGTATGGTTAGCCAAGGAGAGGGGTCAGCCTTAGTTACGTAGATGCATCCGAATCTCACCAGACTAACTCTTTTGCAAGGAAGAATGGAGTTGTTGCACGATATGGTCGTCATCTTACCAATCAGATATCTAGCCCTTGACAAGGGTACTGTTTTGATATTGCATTAGAAGTGGAGTGAGCGATAGAAGAGTGATAGATACGTAAGAACACGTATCCCGTAAGCACATGGTTTTGTTTGATGAACGCACCACACTCACACCAGTATTGGGTCGCAGTTGTATGGATTATGATAAGAGGCTACCGTTTTGGCTCAATACCATGGAACCTGCAGTAAAGTTAACTGCACAACTACACGTAGCACGATGAGGCAAGAGACCAAGTGAAGGTAAGAACATCTATTAGCAGACAAGGTCTATTTCCCAAGGTATATAAAACAATTTTAAACTCCTATCTATGCAAAGTCCAAGCAATTCCTCAATGATCTTCAACATCCTCATCCCTTCCTGGGTACATGATATCCTGGGCAATAATGGCCCTTATATGGCATGTAAACACAAATACAAAAACACATAGTATAAGAATGGTCATACCAGTTGCTACCCAGCCTATGACTGGGCTCTCAAGAGCCTTGCCGATAGAGATAGTAGCCAGAGTGAAGCCCGTATTGGGGAAAACCATGGCATAAAAGCCAAGATGAAAGTATTTTGGCGGAGATTGGATAACAGCAACAGCAGCGATACCAAACCACCACAAGCTCAAAGCCCACAGAAAGATAGCGCTCATAATAGCGATCAGCTTAACAACGGCCACAGTAGCAGCTCCATCACCGTTCACAATATCCCAGCTGTCAGGCATACCATTGGCCATGCCAATCACCGCCAGAGCAGTGAATGCAGGCGGGCCTACGCACATGAAGAGGCCAGGTCTGTGCTCCCTGTTGGGAAGTCCTGCTTGCATAAGACGTCCAACCATATGTGCGTACATCATGACGGCAACGCTTAGCCCGAGGCCCTGACATGTAAGTCCTGCACCAATTATGGTCAGGGCATCGAAATTGGGCTGGGTTTCTGCAATGACAGATGCAATAGTACCCGACAGCATGATGGGAAAGACCGGCAACAACCAAGTAGGCATCATTGTGCTGAGTGAGAAGCTATGGGCTGCAAAGACATAGCTGTATTGGCCTATGGCTAGAATGAGAGCGACGATCAAGTATCCCCAGAACGAAGCCTGAACAGCCCAGACGAGGTTGGCGTTGTCTTTCGCTATAGCATAACGGTCGGTACTGGTGATGAGCGTGGCCATAGACAGAAGACAGGTCGGCACAAAGAAGCCCTCTCGGGGGTGCGTCAAAGACTTGACAAATGTCCCTTGATGTAACAGGAATCGTGAGGCCATAGCGACGCTGACCGAGGTGAATATTATAAGATTGATAATGTAAATGACTAGGCCAATAGTCCTTAAGCCATTAAATTGGTGTGGCTGTGCGTATAGAAGAAGAGATAGACCTCCCGTCGACATGGGCAGAGTGTACCAGGCCCAGGTAAAATGCTTCAGGCGTTGGCGTAACTTGAGCTTCGGCCGATTAGGATCGTAGATATCACACATGGTATTGGAAGGTTGTTGTTGCTTTCGGATACTGGGTGACGGTGTTGATGTACCAGACTCGACATCTGTTGTTGGGTCTTGGTCATTGGGATCGAGGAAGGATGTTCGGTTGCTGATCAGGTTGTTGAGGTGGTAACTGTCACGATCCATACTCGGATCGGCGGCCGTCGCGCCTCGACAGGAGGGGTGTTCCATTGCGATATCACAGTAGGTAGCGAGTAGTTTTGGGTGAGAGTATAGGATTCACGATAGATAGGGAAGAGTCGCTTAGCAGTGGCTTGCTGAAACAGAAGAAAGAATGCTGATGAAGGTATCTCAGGAGATTGTGACTGAGCAAGGGCCTGCCAATAAATACTGACTCGGATTAGAGGAAAAGATAAGAATCCCAATGCCTCCTTACCTTTACTATCGTAATTACATACACATATCTCCAACGGGCGCAGTGACTCGATCTTCATTTTGTCTTGGCTGACACGCAAGCTCAACTGGTGACGGGTAAGTGATGAGATGCGCCGGCAGTCCCCTAACCGGGATGAATAGCAGGGGTTCCTTTGGGCATCTGGGCATCTATCGCCAGCGAAGTTCTTTTGCAAGATGAAACCCTGTGCACGATCCCGGTATTTCATCCAGATGGTAAAGATAGCTCGGGACGCCCCTTGGCGATCGCCTTGAAGATCAACGGTGAGCCAATGAAGAGCCCCTGACAAAGCTCCGCTGCACTTTACTTGACTCGTGTTTCGAGGCTTGGGCTCGCTAGGCTTGCCATGTCAGTGGATACAACCAATGAGACGGTGACGGTATCATTGGATATGAGCCTCATTTTAACTAGGGGATAGATTGCGGCTATGTCTCGATTCACTCGTGTCAAAACACCATTCATAGCTTGATGGAAGATCTCTCTCAAACGCGACTAGTGTCTCGTGGCGGTGCCAGGGTTGTGACCAGTTACAATTTACCATGCGTAACCTTTCAGGTGTTTATCTCGGCTGCGAAATGAAACAAGTGGCGCTGATCCCAGAACAATGATCAAATACTTGTTTGATGTAGAGCAACAAGGAGCGTACGTGGTCGTTATGATGCGTTGTTCCAATCCTGAGCCTCAATGGTGGATCTTATACTTTTGTTGCGGTTAGACAACTCTCTTGCTTTGTTTTTATTACGCGAAACACTGTCTGTTTGAGAATTACGGCAAATCCGGAGAATCTCTTATCAGTGCCGTGGAGAGAGAGAATAAGCATACTTTCAGAGTTTTGACGTGTGGGTTTTCCAAAGTTCCACCACCACTGATTGTCATTTTTGACATGGTACCACTATTTGAGTCACTGGCGCAGAAAGTCATTGACACTGTTGCTCAAGGGTAGCTCTACAGAGTAGATACACGATGGAAGTTTGGAAACACTCGGTTGTTCTTGCAGTGACGTGATTTCTATTAGAGGCCGTATTTTTAGTAGGGGGAGAGTAAAGGAACTAAAGAAAGACAATCACAGGCAATTGTCGATCAAACAAGATTAATCTGCCGTCTGCCAAGATGGCGGCTCAACATAAAATGAGTCATAATAACATGTTTTGCTATTCCCGGTAGACCTCGTCAAACGATATTCACATGTTAGATAAAAGGGATTGGCGGTAAATGTTCCGAACATATTTAAGTTTCACTCATCACCGCGCCAAGAGTTGATCATCCAGTCTCAAAGAATTCCACTTCCTTTTCCAACTTGCCGCTATCACCATTGACACCATTTGTCTCTCGACTGGCCTGAAGTTCCTGCGCTTTGGCCGCCATCCGCTTAACGGCATCGGCATCAGCGAACTCTATGACCTTGTCGATCTTGGTACCGTCTTCATTAAAGTTCAAAGTCCAGGAAAACTCTACGACAAGAGAATCGCCGTCTTTATACTTGAAGTCTGATTTGCTGGTGACAGCTGCCCTTCTAGCCTCGGCATCGATAACCAAGTTTTTGGTGACAGTGTTGTAGACTCCTCCAACAGCAAGATCGTCGGCGTAAAGTTTCTCGTACTGATCGTTGGAAAAGACAACAGATTCAGGAGCACCGAGCGCTTTCAAGAGTGAGGCGGGAAGTAGCTGACGAGTGCATTCAGGCGTGACATCGCGGTTAATGATGGATGTATCATTCTGCACCCTTCCATCTTCGTAGGATAATAAGAAACTATTGACTGTCTCTTCAATATTTTTCCTAATATTGCTGTTCGCTTCGTTGGCAGACATGGCTGTTTGTAGTTGTTAGGACGAGGATATAAGCTGGGCAATGGATTGCGTGATCGGTTCTAAAATGTCTAATGTGAGGGGAAGGGAAGCATGTTTTATACTTAAAACAGCTGATCTGATACAACAGTGTTTTGTCGCTCACATAAGCATATATTGGTGGTCAGCGAATAAGAAATCCTTCTAGGCCAAATACAAGCCAATATCCGGGTCGCCCGGGATGGCCATTGTAGCACAATAGTTGGCGAAAATGATACAATATCCGTCGTTTCCGTACATATATATTCCATAGCGACCCAGCCAGCTATGCTTCATGGAAGAGTCAAACAAGATTAATACAGTTGAGTTGATGTGGGCTAGATATAATCAACGCATCTACTCCGTACATCTTACAAATTAGGAGTAGATAAGCGAAGCATGTCAGCATGAAGGTTCCAAGTTCTACGAACCACAGCTACGATGACTCATCAGCTGCCATAAGATCGGGTTGGGGGCTTGGGTTTACCGGTTAATTGTCCAAAAATGGAGCGAGCATTCTTACACAAAGGAGAAAAAGAGGAAGAAGGTTGGCATTGGCATCTTGACCGATGTACCAACCCTGTACCTCTGGGCACATCCAAGGTGGTACGTTAAATGATTATTTTCTCTATGTTTAGACGAAGAAGTTTGAGAAGCTCATCAGAACTTCATATCCGTAGATATGAAGAATATAACCATAATACCGTAATCGAACTCCTAATACCCCTCACATTTGACGTCCTGTCTGTTGATCAACCATGTGTTATGCTCGATAAGCGTGCTGGGCTGCCGATCAACGTATAGATACTCTACATCCGCGACACCAACGATATTCAGAATTTTATTCTATACTAATAGACACCAATATGTCATTCTGATAAGTATAGAAGCATTGAATAGTGATTATAAAACGAGCTACTTAAATCAGATTACTAAAGCTCAAAGCTCTGCTCTCCAAATTACTCTTAGAAAGGGACATGGATTGTGATAAGAATAATACAGAGGCGAAATATAGTATAAAAACATTTATATACAGCGAGAAGTATTACATACCTAGACCAAACTGTTGGTGCATATCTATGTCGAACAGGTACGTCCCAGATCTCCGTCCCCAAACAAAACTATTGACCTATGCCTCACCAGCGAGGTATCTTCTCCGAAAATTCCGGCTTGAACCGTTTCATGTAGGTCGTGTCATCGCGTTTCTTCAATCCGCAGTCCACGTACTGTTGGTGAAGCTTGGCCAGCCTTTCCCTATCCAACTCGACACCTAGACCAGGACCTGAAGGTACAATCACGCCTCCATCCTTCCACTTCAAGGCCCCCTCAATAACAACATCTTCATCACGGCGCTTCCACGGCCAGTGAGTGTCGCAGGCGTAGTCGAGATTGGGAGTTGCAGAGGCGAGATGTGTCATCGCAGCAAGCGAAATACCCAAGTGACTGTTGGAATGCATGGAGAGCCTCAAGCCCCAAGTAGCGCAGATAGATGCTAGAGTTTGGGACTTGCGAAGGCCGCCCCAGAAGTGGTGATCTGATAGGATGACTTGCACGGCGTCTTGTAAGATCGAGGGAGGTAGATGGTCAAAAGCAACGACTGCCATGTTAGTAGCCAGAGGCATAGATGCTTCTTTAGCTACAGCAGCCATGCCTTCAATCTCCCCAGCAGGATCCTCCAAGTACTCCACAATTCCTTCGAGTTCTTTGGCAACCCACTTCGAAGTCTCAACGGTCCACGCAGCGTTTGGATCAAGCCTCAACGGCACGCCAGGAAACGCCTTGTGTAGAGCTTTGATCGCTGCAACCTCATCGGCTGGAGGGAAAACACCACCCTTGAGCTTGATGGCCTTGAACCCGTATTCGTCTATGATCTTTTTGGCCTGCTTCACCACCCCTTCTGGGTCTAGTGCAGGTCCATATTCATCATCTTCGTCGCCAGGATGACCTCCCCATTTGTAGAAAAGATATGCAGAGTATTGGACAGAGTCTCTGACACGGCCTCCGAGCAAGTCGCTGACGGATATTCCTGCTAGCTTGCCCTGCAAATCGAGACAGGCAACCTCAAAAGGGGAAAAGACCTTGTCAGCAACGGAAGCCGTTACTACCATGCCGCCCATTCCATCGCCTCCAGTGTTGGTGTCATTGCGAAGGGACTCAACGCATCTTTGATAGATAACGTTTGTGCTGTATACAGAGAGACCTTTTATCTTATCGGCAGCTTTTTGCAACCGGTCCAGATGAGCCGAGTCTCCATAAGATTCTCCAAGACCGTATGAGTCTTCTGTGATGATTTCGATAATGCTTCTTAGTGCAAAGGGTTCATGAACTCCCACACTGTTCAGCAGTGGCATGTCATGGAACGCCACTGGAGTGATAACGATTTCCTTGATGATGCTGCGTTGAGACATGATGGCTGTGTCTTTGCAGCGTTGGGGTGACCGAACTGTATGCCATGTTGGGAATGTTTGAGTGGTGGACTATTTATCCCGAGCTTGACAACATCAGACGAGGTTCTTGGACCAGCCTCCACGTTGCGTGCGGGGTAGTTTCTGCCACTTCCCGTGTAACCATCATGGGTGTCATGCGTGATTACTGTTGTGTAGTATTGCAGGGACTTATTTCCGAACCATCTGCACAGAGTATCAACAGGAAAAGGAAATCTCGGACATGTTTCCTTGAGACACTTCAGAGTGGCTGGCCCTGTTCGACTCGGATGCATGACGGATAACCATTTGATTGGATACTTATCCGTACTTCCCTACACCCATTGATCGGCAGTTCCTGTAGACCAGGATAACCATCCAAGGATCGTTTTCCGTCCAGTGAGACCTTTAACCTTATACCCCGCACTTCATAGTAGTCTAGCTCCCAAGCCAAGTCTGGGGTTGGGTATGCTGGTCTGGGGAAAGACGACGAGATGGGGGTAGCCATTTCGAGCTAATCTAGCCAGTGGACTTTTCTCGTACCGCTTTTCCAGATGGGAAGACAAAGTATAATACCCAGCGATGTCTTGTGTACTCGACCTCTTACCTCTCGTCATCACCATCCTTCTCGTTTGAGCTTGTCTTGCAGTCATCATCACAAGAACTTGCTACCATGGCTCAACGAAGTTCCATCTCCAAGAGCGACATCGAGGTCGCCGACCAGAAGCCGGCTCACCTTGAGAACAGTACCGAAGCCATCGAAATCGGCGGTTTCCGTGTCTTCGGTTTGGACCCTGACGATGCCGACTTTTACAACAACTACACAGAGGAGCAGCGAAAGAAGGTCTTCCGAAAGGTTGATGTTCGACTTGTCCCCATGCTTGCGCTGCTCTACCTGATTTGTCATATCGATCGTGCCAACATTGGTAACGCCAAGATTGAGGGCATGGTTGAAGATTTGGGCATGACTGGTGTTCAGTACAACACCATCTTGTCAATCTGTATGTTTCATCTGGCACGCCAATTGGGTGACTTGTTACTAACATATGCACAGTCTTTGTCCCATACGTCCTCCTTGAAGTCCCTAGTAACATTCTGCTCAAGAAGTTTAAACGACCCTCGATGTACCTTGGTATGCTCTGTGTCTGCTGGGGTATCGTCATGACCTGCACCGGCCTTGTACAAAACTTTGGCGGTCTTATGGCTACGCGAGTCCTTCTTGGTATCTTTGAGTGAGTCAAAATTGCATAAGGTGCGGACCTAAAACTAATACGGGAGCAGAGCCGGCTTCTTCCCCGGTGCCATCTACCTATGCAGTTACTGGTACATGCCTAAGGACCTCTCCACCCGAATTTCATACTTTTACTGCGCTAGTGCCTTGTCAGGCGCTTTCTCCGGTCTCCTTGCTGCTGGTATCGCTGAGATGGACGGTGTTGCCGGTCTTGAGGGTTGGAGATGGATCTTCCTCCTCGAGGGCATGGTCACAGTCCTTCTCGGTGTCGCATGCTTCTTTTTCCTTATCGACACCCCTGCCCTTTCGTCGCGATGGCTTACACCGGAAGAGATCAAGTTCCTCGAGCTCTCCATGTTTATCAAGCAGGGTGGCGGCTTCCAAGAGGAGAACACTGTTAGATGGAAGGATATCAAGATGGTCCTTACCAACTGGCGTGTCTATGTCCAGGCATACTTTCTCCTGTGCCAGTCTGCGCTCTCTTACGGTATGTATCCTAGCTTCTTGCGACTTCCTTCGTGGCTAATTCGCTTTAGGTACCAAGTTCACTCTTCCTTCCATCACCAAGGCCATGGGTTTCAGCAACACAAATGCTCAGCTTACTTCTGCACCTCCATACGTGGCTGCCGCCATCTCCGCCATCTGCTTCGCCAAGGTCTCCGATCGCTTCTTCTGGCGAATGCCGTTTGTGGCTATTCCCATGATTATCGTCACTATTGCTTACTCAGTCATCATCTCTTTGAAGGGTGAACTTGAATCCAAGAAGGGTGTTGCTTACTTTGCTGTCGTGCTTGCTGTCGTTGGTATCTACCCCATTCAAGCCGCAGCTGCTTCATGGAACGCCAACAACATTGCGCCCTCGTCTCGACGTGCCATTGGTATCGCGCTGATGAACTGCGTCGGAAACGTCGGTGGTATCGTCGGTAGTTTCATGTACCTTGAGAGCGAGAAGCCAAAGTACTACACTGGTTTCGGTCTCAGTTTGGCATTTGGAGCCACTGGTCTTATGGTTGCTCTACTCCTGGAATGGAGCTACAAGTCGGCCAATGCTCGCAAGGCCAAGATCGCAGATGAGGCCAAGGCCAAGTACACGGAGGAGGAACTCTTTGAGATGGGTGATAGGTCTCCTCTGTTCAAGCACGTCCTGTAATCGAATATTGGAAAGTCGTTAGGAGACGAGGGGTCTATGTTAGGAGACATCATCAGGCTGGTGGTACTGTTTATGACGGGGTTTAGGTACTTAGTTAATCAGGAAGTTATGAACAATATATTGGAAGTTGATACCCATGATAATCTTTTACACATCGCTAAAAGTCTTCTTAGAACAGTAGAACGGTATATCATAACTCCACACCTCACGAGATTACACATGCGAAAAGGATGGTCTTGTAGCTCGAGTACTGGGCTTGCCGGTGGATAAAAGCCAATACCACATAAGATAATATGTAGCTCCTTATTACCTTCACGCCTCTGTAGACTCATGGCACCGAGTCCATTATAGAATACTAATTTGGTGCGTTATAGTAACTAACAAGTCGAAAAGTCACAACGAGTCACCGGCCTGTGGCAGAGATATACGCACACCAATTTACTTTTTAAATGTCAAGTCAAAACCTCATATTGCTATCATGTGCTACCTAGCTCAGACATCGTCATTCAATGTACCGCCACACCATTGTGTGCTCCATTCGTAACACCATTAGTAGCCTCCTTTGCTACCCCATTCGTGTGTCCATTCTCTATCGCTGGCTTCAGCGTAGCCTCAAACTCCAACATCTCTGCAATCTGAGTTTCAATGCTCTTCTTGGCAGCATCAGATGGTTCCACATAAGGCCTTCTTGGTTTGAGCTTGTTTGCGGCGCCCTTAATCCCCGCAGCCTTTGCAGTGCTAAGTGTTGCTGCGTACTTGACTGCTGCGATACCCGCCTTGCAGGGTTGCTCGGCGAGTGCTGCTTTCTTATGCAGAGCCATAGCTTCTTGGAACTTGCCCTCTTGATAGAGGTTGTAAATGTGTACTATCGTCTTGGGGACAACGTTGGCGAAGCCGGCAATGGTGCCATGGGACCCAGCCGCGAGTCCACCGATCAAGAAGTCAGACTGACCGCCGTAGATCGAGAAACGTTCCTCTGGAAGCTCAGCTGAAAGACGTGTGATCTTGGCTACAGCTCCGCAAGTGAGTTTGACGCCGACGATGTTGCTGTACTTTTTGGCCAAGGTAGCAATAGTGGCAGAGTCCAAGTCGATACCGTTGCAAACGACAGGAAAGTTGTAGATGACGATTGGAAGCTGGCTCTTGGTGGCCACATCATTAAAGAAGTTGTTGATAACCTCTGGTGTCGTTTGCTTGCCAAAGTAAGCTGGGGGTAGAAGCAGGACATAGTTGGCCCCAGCGTCAGCT
This sequence comes from Fusarium graminearum PH-1, assembly GCF_000240135.3. Lineage (NCBI taxonomy): Eukaryota > Fungi > Ascomycota > Sordariomycetes > Hypocreales > Nectriaceae > Fusarium > Fusarium graminearum. The sequence continues at coordinate 6,352,167 of NC_026475.1, read as the reverse complement.
GCATCACCGATGAATTCAAGGACTTGCTTCGTTGAGTGTCCACCGACACCAGCCATGATGGGAAAGTCTGGCCCACATGCTTGACGAGCCGTTTGCAATAACTCTTTGCGTTCTTCACGCGTTAACAAGAAGGTCTCGGCGTTCGTACCGAGGACAACAAGGCCTGCTAGACCCGTCTTGGAAAGATATGAGTAATAGGCCGCCTGCGAAACGGTGTCTAGTGTATCGGTGTCATGATCAAAAAATGTGATAGCAGGCGCCCATACGCCGCTTGGTGGTGGCTTTGGTGAGGACATTGTGGCAGATGATGTTGTAGAATGGGATTCGAAGCTTGTGATAGACTACAGCACTAAACACAGGGGCCCAGCTACTTAAAGGTGCTGCAAAACGGGAGTTTACCCTAAAACTAGCATGCGTGCTCCAGTAGTATTACGAGCCGTCCCCGTCTCTCCACCTTCGGGTCGAGGCCGATAGCAACGTTTTGTTTCCATTTGTTGCTCGGGTATAGCATGCAAGTATAAGCGGATGATGCCCGTTGAAACCTGGTCACGCCATGGATAAAGTTCCGAGAATGTCACCTCCATAAAGCTGTTCTAGTGAGTGGGGGAGTTGGAATGCAGGACGGAAAAGTGGGAGATGAGGGGGGAGGGTAAATACCTTTTCCGAAAGGTCAGTCATGACATTGCCGATCCCCCACAGCTTGATGATGGAATTGGGCTGCGGAGATAAGATCGAACACCGGATCTGGCTTGAGCCTTCAAAGTCACGAGACGCAGTGTTTTTCAGAGCATCAGATCTAAGAGCTAAGTATGGTATGAGTAAACGTAATCTGCGATGCTGTCTTTGATAGGCTGGCACAATAATAGCTACTGTGGTTTATCGTTGTCTTAAAGTTTGCTGCTACGGTAACTACTTATTTTGAAGCAAGGACTGGCGATCGCAAGACAGATTGACAACGTTATTCATCTCTAATCTCGACTGGTTGTAGGCAATTATATAGTAGTCAAGAAATCGCTGGTAAAATATTAGCGTACGTCAAGTTGTATGCATGACAATCCTACGTGTGTTCCGTGTCATTCATTTATGGAAGTTTATTTCTATCTTCTATGGCAATGTTCAAAACATGATTCTATGACTTCCTGTGCATGACGGTTGCCGCAGCCTGATGGTTGGGGAATATCAACGTATCCGCAATGACAACATTTTCCCTTCTGCCAGCAGCAAAGACAATGGCCTCAGCAATATCATCCGGTGTCAAGGGCTCACAGCCGCTGTATTCAGTCAGTATCTACATTATCTGGATCAGGATTCGTTATCACTTACGCATATACGGCATCGGCCTTTGACTTGTCGCCGTAGAATCTCACAACGGAGAACTCAGTCTCTACCTGACCAGGATCAATCCTGATCACACGGACACGCTTTGAAATAAGCTCCTTGCGCAGACTCTCTGTGAAGGAATGGATAGCGGCCTTGGTAGCGCAGTAAATGCTGCCGCCGGGATAAGGCTCGCGGCCAGCAATGGAACCAATGTTGATGATGTCGCCAGCCCCTTCGCCGTTGTTGCGCTTGAGCATACCGGGCAAGATAGCTTGTGTCATGTTGATCAAGCCCGTAACATTAGTAGCGAACATGACGTTGATATCCTCTTCCTTGATCTCAGGTGCCTTGTCGACACCCTTGACAAGACCGCTGCAGTTCTCGTTAGCGCAAAGTTCCTGAACAGAGATTTATTACTTACGCGTTGTTTACCAACACATCAATCTCGCTGAACTCAGCAGGAAGCTTGCTCACAAAAGAGCGCACTTCATCAGGCTTGCTGACATCAAGTTGAACTGGGTGCACCTTAACGCCATCGCCGACTTCTTTGACAATTTCTTCAGCAATTTGTTTGAGGCTGTCGATTCGACGAGCTGTAAGAACCAGCTTCAAGTTCTTGGGGCTTGTGCGGGCAAATTCAAACGCTGTGGACTTTCCAATGCCGGAAGATGCTCCGGTGATGAGAACAGTCTTGCCTTCGAGGCGTTTAGAAACTGCGGATGACATTTTGGAAGAGATATAATTGTGTTGAAAGGGTGTACTTGAAGCTGCAGTGACTATCTCAGCGTCTGGTTGGATCAAGATAAATACCTACTCTGTTTGTTATTTGGAAGCACAAAGACAGGCGTGGAACTCATGCATGTACCTCTTTCCGCTCCAACCACGGGCGTCTGTTATCTTCAACGGATCCGTGATAGGGCAGGGATTCTCGGGCTAGCTTTTCCGACACCGAGACTCGGCTTTAGTTCCGGTGTCTGGAAAAGGAAAAGCCATATCCGCAGGCTGGAGAACAATCCGTACTACAGCCGAGGATAACCATTCACGATGTAATATACAGTTTCACGGTAGTGTCATGGCAAAAATTAACATCAGAAGAACAAGTAATCAAGAGTAAGCTTGAAGTTTGACGCTCTCAGGGTCAGAAGACGTTCATATCCTAAACACCTCATCATCCAGGAATACATCAAGGTTGCCCAACCCCGATGAGATCATTGATGCAAACTGACCCCATCCTGAAAAGTCGACACCAGACATGCCATTATAGTCCATCCCATTCTCTCCCATTAAATCAGTATAAGATGTCTTGTCGCTCGGCGTATCCATCGTCAGAATGTTTGATTGAAAGCCGCCCTCCTGTGAATGACCATCTATGGTTCCAAATGCAGTTGTTGATGAGTGCATCTTGTTCATTTGACGCAGTGCTTCAACACGTAGCTCCTCTAACAGGAAGCAGTAGCGCTCAGACAAAGAACCCTTTTCAACCATGATTGCCATATGAGATTGACAACGCGTAGCCGCTGTAAAGTAGTCGATATACGTCTCGGGTGGCGATGCCCATTTCTGGATCACATATATGTACATCACCATGGCCGCAGTGAACGCAAAGTATGCCGTGACCTGTAACCAGTTAGTCCTTGCATGTGGCTAGAAAACCCAGATTTACTAACCCAGAATGCACGGAACATTTGCCCATGTTCTGACATCTCATCGATAAGGCCGACTGTATTCATCGCAGCTTGCAGACACTTCTGAACGCTCTCTTGTGTCGCTGCGTCACTGACACTTGCTCTTCTATTCTGACGCGAGATCTTTGCAAAATTATTGAGAACTGCTTGTCGATGTATGAGGATGATAGCATGCCAGTAAGTCATGTTAAGAACATTACGCTGCCGCTGTACAATGGGCACGAGAAATGTTGTACTGAAGTAATCCGCATCGAGAAACTGGGAGAACTCAGCTCGCCAATCACTCAAATCTTGAGAGATGCGTTGCGTTTCTTCCGTTCGACGGCTGACAGATATAGGCTTAACTGAGTAAAGGGCTCGAAGTATATGTCCGATGATTCGAGCAAGTCTGAGACGCCAATCAGTATCTTCCGTTACTTATGGTTGGTGCATGTCTTACTTCATATGCCCGAGAGGCGCAAGCATAACCGAATAGCCTTTGGAAGACCCAGTAAGATTTATATGATCCTTTGTGATGTCACTGTCGTCCACGCAAGCAGGAAGCTCAGTATCGATATCGTCATCATGAAAGTTCCGGGGCCTTCCAAGAGACACACTGAGATAGGCATCCAGCGTGTAAGCACACCAGAAAGTTCGTCGACGACTTTCGACTTCAATATGATTCAGCCCACTGATAACACCAGGTCGTTTGTTTCGGTTGAGGCCAATAGCAAGCGCGAGGTTTGTGACAATGCCGAATTGACTCCAGCAGTGATTGACTCGAGACTGGGTGCCGAGATAGTAGCATTGTAGAAGCCGTGCTTGTACACTGGTCAGCCGTATAGAGCCACTCTCTTTAGAGAGCTGATGTTCAGCAGCCAGATAGTATCTAGCGCTGTATGACGTGCGTTAGTATTGGATATGACCCCAACTGGACAACTCACCTTAGATCCGATGGCCCAGGCCTGTCGCCTTCGGGCATATACACTCTCGCATGTGCTAGGATCATGAATAACAGGGCTACCTTGGCAGCAGAGTTATTCGGATCACGCATGGTTCCAAGCGTCTCATAGAACTCGGTGAACCATTCCTGGATGGTGGGCCGATGCAGGAACCGGTACGTGGGCATGGCAAAGTCAAAGTACCTGTCGATCAAGCGCTGAGCATCCTCTTTTGGAAGCATCATGCAAAAGTTCGGATCATAGTCAGGGTTACGTAGGGGTGCATCGCCGAACGTAAAGATACTTCCCGGTCCGGAGAAGGAAATAGCTTGGTGTAACCTCTTCTGCACCCGAAGTAGGAACGACACACCTGAGGCTGGTCCGATATAATGACCTTGAAGATCTTCCTGAGATGGTTCTGGGGATTGCTGCACGGATGCTACAGCCCTTGAAGCAGCGCCATCTTGTGCCATAGAGTTAGACGGCATGCCATAGTCCTGTAACTCCACAGTTTGATGCGTTGTCTCGTGGGATGGGCCGGCCATGTACTGCTGAGTCAAGTCTGCAGGACTGCTATGCTCACTACCAGCCATTGTTCCCTGCGCCGCGACAGCGATTGTCTCGACTGCGACCTCATCTGCAGAAGGAATCACTGGGAGGCGACCTCTTGCATAGGCTGAGTTAAAAGTACAAGAAGCCCTTGTTCGAATACAGAATTTGCAAGGTTGCATGCCATTGCACTTGATCTTACGCCTGCACAGATTAGCACATGAGTTTGTTTCCACACCAAGCAGTTACGTTTACTTCTTGCAGCCATCACACGCCCTTGTGACTCTGACTCTCTCACTGTTCTTTTTCCGTTTCTTAGAGCTATGTCCATTGTTGCTGCTATCTTCTGAGGGGGCCGATAGAATCGAGCGTTCCAAAGTCATTGGAGGCAGATCGTTTCAATTGTGGGGAGAGGGATTGTTGGTTCAGTTGAAACTGAGACTGTGAGAGCGGAAAAGTGAGAGATAATCTGAAGGATTAACCGGAAAAGTGTCCGGGGGAGGAGTACATGGATAAATGGCTGGACTAGTCGTGCTCCAACCCCGCAATATCCATCACGTGTATCCCTTGTCGCTCTCCCGAGGATAACTAACTACCCGCGGCCCTTGTCAATTTCCTCTTTTAGGTTGTCACTCTATGATGCTGAGTCCGTGTTCATACCATAAGTATGTATAGTTTGAGTGACTAATTCCTAGTTTCTGCTCTATTCAGTCTGGTCAGGACGTAGAAGCTCCAACGCCTTCATCGCAAACTCATGGCCGAATTGCAATACAGATCGCCATCGTAGTGGGATAGCTTCCGCTCCATCCCTAGCGCCCAACAATCCACCTGCAATGGCAGCATTTGTATCCGTATCATTCCCAATGCGTACAACATCAATGACAATATCCTCCAAGCTTCGTTGGTCAAGAATCGCTGCTATAGCAAGGGACAGACTCTCAAGCACATAACCAGTGCATCGTCCTCTGAGTCTACGCGATGGTCCCTCTCGAGCCATCCTGGCAATGTCCAGTTCTTCTCCAAGCTCTATCGCTTCATAGACAACGCCCTGCTCACCTTCAAGCTTCTCTGCAACGGCAAGGCCCGCCTTGATAGCTTCTTGTGCAGGGACTTGGTCGATGAGCTTGGAAACAATAGTGTTGTAAGCCGCACAAGATATGGGGCATCGTCTGTCGTCATGGGTGATGTTGCTGATGCGCTGACTCTCTTGTATCAGGCTGTCGGGGTCTGGCTGGAACAGGCCGGTTGGAATGCAACGCATGAGACTTCCATTTCCAGCTCCTCCCTCGCCGCCTCCAGCGCTGTCAGGATCCCTTGTGGTCTTGTATTTGTCTAATCCAATCTGAGTGGTATTGCCAATGTCCTCAGGATTGCTTCCCTTTGCTCTATCAGGCCAATCGCCGTCTAGCCAATTGACAAAGTGATCGCCAGCGAGACGGGCGACATCCTGTTGGAGACCTCGGTAATAGCGATCATGATAGGCCAACAACACTCCACGAGTCATATCTGTATCGTCTGTTGCATGCCCTACTGGCCAGCGGAAGGGACCTCCGCCGACGATATCTCGAAGGCCATTTGGGTAAGTACGGGCGATTTCCTTATGAGATGAAAACTCAACGGTTGCGCCCAGTGAGTCGCCCGCGTGGACGCCGAGTAGAGCGCCAATGACGCGGGATTCTCTAGGCGAAAGCCGGGTATTGGCGAGAGGAGATGCCATGTTGGATAGTGTTGGACTGAAACTGCTGTTCTTGGAAATAGTTCTGGCTGGCACTGATGATTTATCTTGTTAACAAGCGGGGACTAAGGCTGACAGTCATCATGGCAGATCCATGTTGCTGCCTGTCTCTGAGGCAGTGCTTGCGTTGGTAGGCTGACAAGATCATGTTTTGGGTCTACCTCTGCCGACTCAGCCCAGCGCACTTCTATATATCCAATCGCAAATTACTCACCATCTTACTGGCTACAATCATCCATTTCTTGATGAACTAAGACTGTCCTTTCCTTGGACTGTGACCTGGCTCCCTCAGCGGCGCTGGAAGCCGTGGGTGTTTTCCAAGTGCCTATCCAGTGAGACTTTGCACTAAAACAGCGACTAGGTTAGTGCTAGAAGCCCACGGGTATAACCTCGATCGGCGATAACATTAATCTCCAGGTCGCCACGTAGGTAATTACTAACACCGACGTGATACGGATGCGACAGAGGCAAATCCATTGTTGCCGTGGGATTAAAAGGCATTGTTTCCCATTACCAACAAATCGAACACAATAACACTTAAAATGTCCTCGACAAAAGATATCGTGCTGGTCACTGGCGCCAATGGATTCATCGGTGCACGCACGGTTGAAGCCTTTCTTGCTGCAGATTACTTTGTCCGCGCAGCTGTGCGGAGCGAATCTTCAGCCTCCAGTCTTTTCTCAGCATTGCCCGTGTACGCCTCGTCGGGCTACCTCACAGCAGCTATAGTTCATGATATTAGCGCTACTGGAGCATTCGATGATGCGGTTCAAGGCGCGACTGCGATTGCTCACCTCGCTGCCCCAGTCAACTTTTCCAACAGAGACATAGACTACGTCATCAAGGCTTCAATGCAGGGCACGCTCAGTATCTTGGAGTCTGCCATCAAAGAACCTGGATTGAAGTCTTTTGTTTACATGTCGTCTATTGTGACTGTCAGAGGGCAGTCGCCAAAGTATCCAGATAAGGGTTATACAGAGGAAGACTGGAATGATCAAATCGAAGACGCGCTCTCCAAGGCTGGAACCGACGCGACGGGACATCAGATCTATGTCGCAAGCAAGCTGAAAGCAGAACGTGCGTTTTGGGAGTTCCAAAAAACGCATGCGGATAAAGTCAACTTTACCATGACGGCCGTCAACCCAGTTTGGGTCGCCGGGCCGCCATTGATCTTACCTGATGACCCCGAGAAGCTCAGTGAGACAGCCATTGTCGCATATCGCATTATGAACGGCCAGGATATGCCCAGCACGGGCCCTGGAAACGGAACACACGTCGATGTGCGTGATGTGGCAAGGCTTATTGTCTTTGCTGTTGAAAAGAAACAAGTTGCTGACGGTCAACGATACATCGTCGGCGGGAATGGCAACTACGCCAACATTCAAGCTTACCGCGACTTGTTGCGCAAGGCATACCCTGGCAGGAAAAATATCATCAGTGAAGGCGAGCCAGGAAAGGGATACAACCAGGACTACAGCACGCCTGAAGGCGGCTTCTTGGTTGATGGGAGCAAGGCCGTTCAAGCAACAGGCCAGGACTGGATTTCGTTTGATCAGATGACCTTGAATGCCGCGAAGGCCTATGAGAGGTATTTTTAACCTTTATTATCCATGTCGTCGGTTAAAAAAGCATAATAATTATATCTCTGACTACTGGCTGAAATGTATCGCTTGGACATTATTTGTTATCCCATTCGTGCGAAATATTGATGTAACAGTTTCAGTTTGTGGACCCCAGAGCTGATAGACTTCCGAGGCTGCTTTGTCCCTTGTGCTAAACGCTGATCTTGGTGATAATATGAAATAATCAGGTGTAAAAGACATGTCGAAGGTTGTGTCTCGGACCATCTCTGCTTCTCTTGTCAGGCCTTGCTCGACTGAGGCGCCAAAGAGTGCTTCTACTAAGGTTCCAAGTTGCCGTGCTCCTTTTTATCATCACCATGCCATTTCTCCTTCTCAGCATTTCCAGTAGATCTTTTCTCCTCTTCCGCCTTCTTGTCGGCTCTCTTCTGTCTCATTTTCTTTATCTGTCTTGCAAGAGCGTAGGCTGGTTCGGTTGCCACTACAACTGGGCAGGAGAACATTGCTTCTGAAAAGTGGTTGAGGTTTGTGTCACCGCCGTCGACGTGTTCACCTTTGGGGTCTTGCATACGTGGGTCTTTGCTTGTGAAAGGCAGTGGATGAGGACGAAAGTTTGTCATGGTGGATTCAGAAACTATCAATGATGTCCTTGTGAATTTTAAAATGGTGGATCGCCGCCAGGAATTGCAAATAGAAGTTATCCTTGTCCATTGTGGAGGAGAAGAAAGATATTTGCTGGTTGATTATGCTATGTCATTGTGCAGATCTGGATGAGAGTTGAAAGCCACAACAAAGACGTTGTTGATCGCGAAACCGATTACAAAAACGGCGAATGGGGCTTTGCTTAAAGTTAATTGATAGCAATTTTACCCAGTAAGATATCTGCCCCCGAATTGGAATGTCGAGTCTTCCTTGTTTTCGGAACTTCAGATCGCCAAGTCGGTGTAGGGCCTCACACTCACAGGGTTGAAAGCTTGACTTGCTCGCTTGTACGTCATGACAGTGATTGTTATCGATAAGACCTCTTGTTATGTTGAGCTTGGCCACCCTGCAAGAGATCATCGGAACGAGTCCGATCTGCAACTCCCACGAACTACCGAACCGGTCCAATTGTGACTAGGTAGCAAGATGGGCAGGCAAGGATGAGAGTGAGTAGATATGAGTATCAATAACTTCACCAGACCGACGGGCCTGAATCAGCAGAGAGAGATCCCGCTGACAGCCGACATGACCATGCAGCGAAAGCCGATGCACAACCAGATACAGTCTATGACATCTCGTTAACACTGAGAAGGTCCCCGGTTCGAACCCCGGCGGAGCCACTCTTTTTGCCTAGTAGATCACTTTTCCTCTGTTGTTTTCGTTCATCAGAGCAGCCTGTCTGATACTACCTATACTATTTAGAATAGAGGGTTAGTCAGCAGACTCCAATGAAGGACTCTGTAACCTGTCTAGTGAGTAGTAGAAAAGTTGGCCTCTTAAGTCTTGGGATGTAAAAATAAATAGTCTAAGAAGCTTAGTCTAAGTGGCATAAGCTGCTCTAATAATTTTGTCTCTTATGCTTCCAGCGGTCAATTTTTCTGATACCCTGAGGCCTGTGTCAACCGGTAATTGTTCCTCCAATACTCAAGACACAATATCTTAACGCTAGCAAAATGCCACAAAAACAAGACACAACAAGGATACTCACGGTCTAACTTAGACCCATTTCCCCGCAAGGTTTCTTCTCAATTTTTTCCCATTCCTCTCAAGTAACCCGTGATACTTTATTACCCCATGAAAATACCAACCCCGCCAAAACAGCTCCACGAACCCGGGGGAAGTCGGGGCTAGACCGGGCCGGCGTTGATCTATTAGCTAACGGTTTCCTCCACAGTCAATAAAGTCTTAGTTTTTAACTCCTGCATCTCAGCGCCACTCTTTATAGTGTAGCAGTTGCCGTTGACGAAGGGTAATTTTTACATAACCATTGAGACGGGACTGCAGACAGAAAAGAAAAATATTGCTGCCAGGTGGAGATGGGATGTTTATAAAAGGTCGAGGTGCCAAGTCCAAAGAACTATGTATCTTTGACAAAATAGTCAAGCTCAATAGACCTACACTTATCTATTTCTATACCAAAAAGCACCATGACTACTAAAAGTATGGAGGAGGTCCGCTGCCATTCGCCTGCACCCTCTACCTTGGGTCCGGGGCAGCATCTCGGCAATCCTGTATGTGTAGCATTTCCTATGCATACCAACGCCTCACTGACAACACCTTCTACAGTCCCCTCTCGCTATGGGTACATTCGCAACTACACTCTTGACTCTATCCTTGTCCATGATGGGCTTCCGCGGAGTTGAGACTCAGACTATGTTCATTGGCAACCTATGCTTTGCTGCTGGTCTGTGCATGTTTGTCTCTGCTCAATGGGAGATGGCTCGCGGCAACACATTTGGCTACTCAGCACTGAGTGCCTATGGTAAGTGGTTTCATCAGAGGTGCTCACCCCATAACTAACTCATCTCGCTAGCGGTATTCTATGGCGGTTATGGAGTTATCTTGTGTCCTTCGCTTGGGGTTCTCGAATCATACGGTGGAGCAACTCCAGAGTATCACAACGCTCTCGGGTTCTACGTTCTGAGTTCGTTTTCTTCTATCATCAAGTTGGCTCACAGAAACTAACCAAGTATACAGTCTGGGCAGTTCTGACTCTATTCTTCATGTTGGGATCAGCACCTATGTAAGTATTCTTATCGACAGAACATCTAGTCTGGAGACTGACCAAGCTTTAGTAACCTCGTGTCGTTTGGCATCTTTGCTACAATCTTCTTCTGCTTCACACTTGATGCAGCTTCAAACTTTGCTCATGCCGACGGAAAGCTCGAGGTGGCCAAGGCTCTGATGAAGGCTGCTGGTGTCTTTGGATTTATCTCGGGCCTATTGGGGTACTACAGCTGTGCGGCTTCAATGTGCGCTGATGCACTCCCATTTGAGCTGCCCTGTGGGGATACTTCGAGGTTCTTCAAGAAGAACAGGAAGCAACTATAGAAGGTCGATTGAAAAAATGGTTATCATTTCGTGTGAGAACCAACGGAGGTGAAGAATATAATATTTTATTCCACTGGCCAGGAAAGATAGCCAATGTCAGCGAAATCAACCGACTTCAGGCAAAGTGAATACTTGTGTGCCAACTATCTATCCTTCTTTGAATCATTCTCGTCTCCTTTGATCTCATGCCAATCTCCGTCGCCTGCAGCTGTCTCGCTGATACTCTTTGTAGGTGTTGTGGAAGCCGGATCGTACGGCGTCATGACCCACAGGTTGCGAATAAGTAAGAATTGAGTTCCAACAATTATGACACCTAGGCCCAGAACAATTGCCCATCCAAGTGATATGACAGCAGTGAGAGGGGAGTAAAGGAGGAACCCAAGCATGCGCGGTTTGAGCGTGGGATATGTGCGATTGACCAGGCCAAAGCTAATTCGCCAAGCTGACTTTAGAACCCAAGAGCCGTGAAGAAGGTGAAGTGGCAGGAATAGGCTGCAGATTAAAAAGACGGCGTATTGGCGGAGACGGGAAGTGATGCGGTATCTGAGCCAGAACACTGATGGTCGAGGGCTGATTTTGGCTTGCTCGTCGGCTGTTGAGTCAAAGAAGTCGACTTGCTTTGCTGACCACCAGCAATTGACAAGAATCAATATGGCGAGGGTCCAGAAGACATCGCTCTGGAGATACTCGTAGCGCGCAGAGTCATTGTACCACGACGACTGGTATGATGGAGGGGAAACTTTGGTGCGCATGTTTATGTTGATGGATGTGGAATGAGATGAACAACTGATGGTGGGATGAGAGTTGTGCTCGTCTATAAAGATTGACAGCGAGATGAGAGTTATGCTTGCCCTCAAGATTGCAGGGGCAGGCTTGAATAAATCAGCCTTTGTTAAACGGCTGCCTGGATCAGGATCATTACCTCATGGCTTAGTCTACTCCGCATTCATATTCGCGCTTGATGGATGCTATTGGTTAGTTGTCTGACGATGATCAATTGGGGGTTGTTGATCTCTGGTCAGATTATGCTTCAGTCGGGTGCCGAAGAATGCCTTGCCAAGTAGACTTACAGCTTACATCTGAAATAGAATGGAAACAAAGATTGTCGATCTCGTCTAATTTTGGACATGATTGCGAAAAGGAATCGCAGATCAAAGTAATCGGTCACGCAAACAGCCGAGGCTCTTAGCGCAACGAGCCTTTACTTTTACCACTAATAGATCCTGGCTTCCAGGGCATGCTCCAGAGGCGATCCCCTGCAAACAGCCCACTGGAATTGAGTTTCGAACTGGTGATCCTGCTATGTGACAGCACGGGCAGACCCTACATGTCAGGTCCATTCCCGTTCATCAATCATCGCGACAACAACACAGCAGACAAATGAATTGACTACTCTCTTGTCTTCAATGTCGACTTTTCCTAATTTCGGTGCCTGGCCAGCTGAACTCGTTACTGTGGGAATCAACTCTCGGCGGCCCGTGCCATTCCCTTAAACCGTAGCCTGGCAGGCATCCGTTAAAACTCTAGCGCTTTAAAGACCAGACTTCAAGTAACAACGGCAAGGCACAAACAAACAACACAGCCACAAAGATACCCTCGATTCTGTCATATCTTCAAATATGACGCGCAATATTTACATTCCCCTCGAGATCACCCTTCAGATACTCGAGGCAGATATATCTCCGGGTCGTCCCAATCGCATCCTCGATGTGTCAAAAGCCCATGTTCAGCAACTCCTCACTTGGGCCAAAGTATGTCGCTCTACGTATGAGCCTGCGATACAGTTTCTACGACAGCATTGCATATACATCGACTCGGTTTCTCGCCTGCAGAGCTTTCTAAAATGCCTCAAGGTAGAGAATGGAGCATCATCCTCCACCCTCCCCAGGACCATGCGACTCTGTGACGCATCATCAGTTTACCTGGGCCTCAGCATGGAGGAGCTTCAGTCGGTTCGGAATAGTGGATTGATCAGGGACCTACTCACCAAACTTGGTGGTTCGGTGCGCCGTCTCATCGTTGACCTTCCCTACCGCAGGATTGCACAGCAGCACAGCATTGATGCGCACATAGATGCTTTGTTCTCTCAGGGACTACGGGCACTCACCAACCTCGAAGAGCTTACAACACTTGGTGGCTTACCCGTGTTGGAGTTCTGGCGCGACGGATTTGACATTGGTCAAATGTGGCCAAAGCTGCGTCGAGTCGCTGGCTTCAAGGTCAACCTGGCTGAAGAAGCACTTTGGTACAACGTCGCCAGAGATCGCACCATTGAACACCTTGTCATAGCGATGCCATATGTTCTACGTCGGGATAGTTGGAACATCAAACAGGCAATTGGTGGGAAAGAATGGAATACAGAAGAAGGAGGTGACTCTACGCATGCTCGGCCTCTCAAAGTTGTCATTGCCCAGCATGAGTATACTGCACCCATCATCGACGCACGAGATGGCGATCTACACGATCCAGCAGGGCTTATAGACGTGTCTACCTTTGAGATACCTGTCATTGCAAAAAGGGTCGACTGGGTATGTAAAGAATGGTTGGTCAAGTCGGCTAAAGATGATACTCTCTGGGAATGATGGGTCTGTCTGAGAATTAAAATGAAGAGACATTATCCATTTTATATAAGCTCTACTTATTGTATTTGAGATGGTCAAGAATCTGGGACCATCAAGATATCGTCCACATTAATGGCCTGCCCAGTAACAATGGACCTGTTCGCCGCAATGCCCGTGAGTATCGACGCCGCCCCATCAATGTGACTCGCCGCCCTCATATACTCATCAGACACTGGTGTTCCAAACAGGTCGTTCAGCAATACAGTATCCCCGCCTCCATGAGCGCCAACACCTTCTTCGACTTGGATCTCTCGTGGCTTCTCAAACAGAGGTCTCAGTAGGATCTTTCGACTCTCGATAGAACCCTCGGCAGCTTGGTCCCCTCCAGAGTTGACATAGCTATTTTCGACGATCTCAACTTCAAGTCGTCCACCAGTTCCGTTGAAGCTGACCCGGAAACCTTCCCATGGTGCGTAAGCTGTAAGAGAGTATGAGAGACTAGCACCGTTGCGGTACTTGACAAGCACATTCATCGTATCTTCAATACTAATTCCATCACCAAAGACACTCTGGTCGCGGTAGTAGCTGTCTTCATGCTCAGCGTCAAGATACATGGCCTTTAACTGAGGATTCTGGTCAAGGTGCAGGGCGAATGGATCAGACTTGGCGACTTCGCTACCGTGTGCGCGAGTATAGAACTCGGTCTTGCCGCGTTGCTCAGCGTTTTCTCTGCCGTAGAATGCAAGGTCACCTGTAGCAAAGACTGTTTGGGGTCGTGTTTGAAGCCAGAAATTGACAAGATCGAAGTGATGAGTTGACTTGTGAACCAAGAGACCACCGCTGTTGCGCTTGTCTCTGTGCCAGCGGCGGAAGTAGTCAGCTCCGTGGCTTGTGTTGAGCATCCATTCTGCACCGAAGTCAATTTGCGTCTCATCATTTCACATCAGTTTACTCACCAAAGTGGACACTCGTGACTTTGCCGATGGCACCCGACTTGATCAGCTCAAACACTTTCGTGTTATGAGGCGCATATCGATAATTGAACGTAACGCGAACTTGTTTGCCAGTTCTCTCAACAGCAGAAAAGATTTCTTTGCATCTCGGTGCATCAATAGTCATGGGCTTCTCTGTAATAACATTGCATCCCAGTTCCAGAGCCCGGACGATGTATATGTTGTGTGTTCTGTCCATTGTTGTGACGATGACTTCATCCGGCTGAGTCTCCTTGATCATCTGGTCAAAGTTGCTGGCGAGAAACGTTGGTACCTCGCCATGGCCTAGAGACTTGAGCTTTGAGTTGGCATAAGTCATACGGGTTTGGTTGGTGTCGCAGAAGGCTACGATGCATGATGTCGTGCTATAGTCGGTGGCGATAGCTGAGTAGAAGAAGCTTGATCGACCACCTGTACCGACAACGGCGTACCGTTTCCTCGTCGCTTTGTGTTCGGCCATGTTGATGATTGAGATCGCTGTGGTATGGCAGGCAGAGCATCAGCAGATCTTGGAAAGCGGAGTGTCAACTGTGCTTATATAGCGGGCCAACAGATAAGTTAGCTTAAGATGCCCCCAAAAGACGATGACCCCACGCGGTATTTATTGGGGTATCACCACAAGAGGCATGCATGTTTCGCTATCGAGGGCATCATGTTCGGGGTGTCTTGTCCCGAACTGTGGATCTAAAGTTGCGGGGGTTGTCCTCACACTGAACAAACTGCCAGGCATTAGGCGCTGAAGGAATAAGAGACGAAATTAACAAGTCAATTTATGCTGCTTTAGACCAACGGTTAGTTTATTTATTCTTTGCACTCTAAAGCTCATAGGGTCAACAATATGGCGAGCCTCTTCTTTGCTGATGCCCAGGCTACTTGGCTGTGAAACGACAGTTGCCCGTCATAGTGGTGTGAATCACAGCGCTACAGGCATCGAGACAGCGCCTCGACACCTGCAACCACTGTAAGCTTAGTGAGAAACTGGTCCCAGAAGAGCAGTTCGTTGACACAACTGATCACCCATCTCCGGAGCAAGTCTGACAAAGGTCAACTACTCGATTGAGGTGTTGCAGATATGAGGATTTTACTTCTTTGCTAATTTTAGGGAGGTCATGTCCTAAATTTCGAGTCCCAGCACCTTGACAGAAGTGTGTTGAAACCTCCAACCTTGCAGCCCTCATAAAAATAGAAACAATAAGACACCATCAGCGCATTAATTAATTACCACCTCCAGCCATTTGATCATGACTAGAATCTTTCTGTCAGTCTACCCAATTTAGTGTTGCGATTCTCAGAAATTGACACGGCCGCTAAACAGCACCGGCGCTTCTGGGTACATTGGAGGAGATGTCCTCCACTTGCTGCTCAAGTCGCACCCCGAATATCATGTCCGAACCCTGATCCGAGACGAGACCAAGGGAGCCGCTGTTGCCGATGCATTTAGTCAGGTCGAAATCGTGCACGGTAGTCTAGACGATACAGACATTATCGCCAGAGAGGCCCACGGAGCCGACATTGTGCTGCGTACGTCGAACCGACTCCCCGCTTTTGGTTCGTGAGGTCCCTCCACTAAATCGTTGCTCCTGTAGATCTTGCGGCTACCGGGCACCTGGAAAGCGTCCAAACCATATACGAAGCTCTTTCGAACAAGCCCAAAGGCTCCAAGTCGCCATACTACATTCAGATCTCAGGCGCAAGTCTACTCGCGGCTGGTGAACTTGCTGACAAGGTGAGGGTTTTTGGCTCTGGCAGTGATGTCATCTACAATGACCTCACCGGCGTCGATTCCATCAAGTCGTTCATCAAGCAATACCCCAATCGCGCCGTGGATAACTACATTCTGTCGGTGAATGAAAGGGATTCGCCTGTCAAAACTGCCCTTGTCATTCCTCCTATCATTTACGGTCAAGCCCGTGGTCCAGGCAATCAGCGTAGCAGGCAGATCCCAGACCTTGCCAATGCTACACTGAAGCGCCAGCGAGGATTACAGGTTGGTACTGGTGAAAGCCGATGGGGCAACATCCACATCCAAGACCTGAGCCGCATCTTTCTACGATTGGTTGAGAAGGCGAGTGAAGGTAACCAAGACGATAATATTTGGGGCGCGAATGGCATATTCTTTACTGGTGCAGGGGAAATGGTAGGTGATTTAGCGCTCGGATTGCACTGAGCTAACACAGTGGACAGTCATTCAGCGACATATCGCGACGAGTCGCTACAGCTGCACACGACTTCAATCTCATTCCTAGCAACGCAGTAGACCAAGTCGATGCAGACGAAATGGATCAACTGATTCCTCGCGGATCAGTACTGCTGGGGACTAATGCGCGTGCTAGAGCTAACAGAGCCAAGGCAACACTTGACTGGGAACCAGAGATGGAGAGCTTGGAAGAACATATCCCACAGGCCGTCATTAACGAAGCGCGAGCACTTGGCATGAAGGGTAAGAACTTGTTCTGATGGGTGACTTGTAAATACAAGGAAGACGCTAATACTGTCTCTAATATAGTAGAACAATGGCTGTAGATACAGAAGTCGGGTTCTGTGGTTTAACCTGGCATCTCAGACTATTATTTTACACCCGGCTAGAATACATTCTTACACACTGAATCACCTTGAATCGATATTGAACACCAATAAAAGTCATGCTGCGACTGTGATATGCCAATACTGTCCATTACCGCTTGTATAAACATTGTTTCGCTTTCAGAATATGTATCAAGTCTCTTTTAAGCCAGCAACTCTCTCGCCATCTCACAAGACTTGGCAATCTCAACATTCGAAATGACCCCAATTCTCTCATTGATCTCCCTCTCGATCCCAGGGATGTCTTTGCCGACACCCTTCGCTCGCCACTCGTAAGCATCGCCAACAAACCGACTGCTCTGCACAAGCCATTGCGTCCTCTCCCTTCTTGACTCGTCATAAGCTGCAAATACCTTCTCAAGGTCTGAGCGGCTCTGCACCCTTTCATCGGCCAACAGCTCGGCCATGACGGCACTGTCTTCTATGCAAAACCCTGCTCCCGCGCCGTGGTGGGGACTTGTGGCATGGGCAGCGTCACCGAGAATCGCAATTCTACCCTTGTAGAATGTCGGCACGGGGTTATCGCCGGTGTCGAAGATTGCCCACTGATATACCTTGTCAGTACGTACTTGTCATCTTGGGATTATTCGGGTCAACATACAACGCTTAGTGTCTCGTCCGTAAGTGCTAGGAGGTTTCGCACGAGGCTGTTATAGCCTTTGAAGTCATCCAAGGCATCTTGGCGACGGGCAGTCTTTGTCATCTTACTAGGGTTGTCCCACTCGTTTGGGTCTGTCCGGAAGGCGACGATGTTTAACTTCTCGCCATGATTCACTTGGAATGTGAGTATGTGACCATCAGGTCCCATCTGAAGTTCGTTAGCATCTTGTCAAGTAAAAACAAAACCGTAAACTTACATGCATGCACGCATTTCTGGCTCTTTCCTCACCAACAGCCTCGATGGCCTTGTCCATGGGTATCAGACCGCGATAAGCGTACTTGTGAGAATATTGAGGTCGCGCAGATGGGTGGTTCTCTCCCACGATTATCTTGCGGACGCGAGATCCAATACCATCACACCCAATCAGTGCATCGGCATATGCTGTTGTCCCGTCGGAAAAGGTCATGCGAATCTTGCCATCGGCGTCTTCTTCCGCCTGCTCAATCTGTTTTCCAAATTGCACTCTCTCTGACGGTAGCAGATGGATAAGTTCGTCAAGGAAATGAGCTCGGTGAACACCATTCTGACCCAAGGAAGTCTTGATGCTGAAAGCAGTCTTGCCATCTTCGGTGGTGCCGTCGAGAAAGTCGAACCACGTCTTTTTCTTGGACTCCCAGGAGTTCCAGGTGCAGACTTTATAGAAAGCTTCGCTGACACCTGGATGGCAGACCTTCATAGCCTGCACTGCATTGGGAGTGAATGAGACTCCAGCGCCAATCTCGTGGAAGTTGTCAGCTCGCTCAAAGAGGGTGACGGGAATGTTGCGACGGTGAAGAGCGATGGCGAGAGTGAGACCTGCGATACCGCCGCCAACGATGGCGATGTCGAAGGCCTTTTGCTTGCTAGATGTTTGTGTCATTGTGTCTCCTCGTGATCCAAAGCAGTGATATGTACAAGTATGTCAAGCGTTTGTTTTGACAATATCGCTCAGTATTTCTACTTATAGAGACCCCATTCCTTCCGTCATAGACTGATGGACTCGCAGACACATCCGACGAGTCCGCTTCTGAACTAGACTAGTGACCAAGAAATGGCAAACCCGGCTTCCGACCTCCACAGTATGCCTTCCGACACCGAGGAATCGGGACTTGATTCATTCATTAGCTAAGCCATGTTTGCGGGGAAACCTCCACGTTTTCCCCACGTGATTGACTCGAGATCTACTGACTCGATCTTCACACCTTCATCTGCACCGCCTTTTGACAACGACAGTCCGGCACACAACAAGATCCCGAGATGCGTCCTTTGGAGTTTCGGATACTGGACATGGCAAGGATCAGTGTGGTAGTGCCCTATCGTTAATCGTGTGATTGCAATTGCAGGTGATGAAGTGGAGAGATACCCACAAACATGGCTGTATCGCAATTGGGTAACGGACAACACAGAGCACAAGGCCAGCCAGATAGAAAAGTTTAATTACTTGGGTATAAAATAGCTACATGAGGCCCTTTGTAAAAAAAGCTCAATCAAATTCGTGATACCGACTGTCCCTCTGAGACTTCCTCTCGAACCACTTACTAAACACCAAAATGTCCTCCAAACCAACAATCGTTCTTGCAACAGGTGCTTGGCACTTTTCCAGTTGCTACGATGATCTCAGAAAAGAACTCCACAACCGTGGCTGGAAGACTGACACTGTTGATTATCCCTCAGTCGGCGCTGAGCCTCCCACCAAAGGCCTTGACGAAGATGCCGCAGCTCTTCGAAGTGTTCTTCAACGATTAGCCGATGACGGTGAACAGATCGTTCTTGTTGTCCATTCATATGGTGGACTTGTCGGAGCGAACGCTGTCAAGGGTCTAGGATACCGCCAACGTCGCGAACAAGGGCTACCTGGAGGTGTCATCATGTATGTGTACATGGCCGCATTTGTAGCTCCAGTCGGAACGTGCATCAAGCAAATGCTCGGCGGTGAGTACCTGCCGTGGATGATGGTTGATGTAAGTTGAAAAAGACCTTTGGATTAGATATGTATCCACTGACACCTTCAAGGGAGGGAATATACGTGTGGAAAACCCAACAGAGATCTTTTACCACGATGTGAGCGGCCAAGCACTGACAAAGTCCTTGGAAACACTCGCGCCTCAGTCGGCACACATCTTCGATGGTGTCGTTACGAATGAGCCTTGGCATGATATTGCGACGATGTACTTTGCTTGTACTGAAGACAAGGCGATACCCATAGCCGTACAGGACAACATGGCAGCAACGTTGGGTCCGGATGCATTGCATTATCGTATCGACGCGTCGCACTCTCCCTTCCTTTCGAAAATCGACGAGACCGTAAAGGGGCTGGAATATGCCGCGGAGGAGGGTGTGAAGAAAGTTGCCGTAGCTTAGGATCATTGTGGAAGAAGAAGCATGTCGATTTTGCAATAGATATGAATAACGCCCAACATACGGTCATTTTGAAGCAAGTATGACACTCTATTTGTGCAGAACTCAATAAGAATCGTGTTTTGTTTTTCTACATAACCTTGACTCGCTTCATAGGCACACTGCCTACAACTTTCAATACAACCGTGTAAGAAATGGCATTTCAAACAGATGCTGGCTTCCTAAGCTCACAACTTCATTCCACATTTAATAGATACAAGGGACACTCTCCAACCGAAGAGCCCGACCACTAGACTTTGAGAGCTTCGCAAGGCTGCAAAAATCCAGTTAGAGTTACAAACTCAAGCAAGGACCTTAAGAGAGGCTTTCTCACCATGTGTTGATCTCGGTCAGGCCAACAGGGTCGCCCGCGACAATGTCGGGGAAACAGACGTGGATAGACCTGGCTATCTTTGCCTCACATTTGACGATGGATTCGACCTTGGAAACGACCTTGGAAACATCAACGGGCTGTCGCTCATCAAGCTTTGCTGGAGCGGCCGAGGCAAGGACAAGAAAGGGGAGAGCGATGATCATGGAGACCTTCATTATGGTGGTGGTTTGTAAAATGAGTATTTGATCAGAAGTGAGGAATGGATAGTGTTGATGGCTGCGATTGTTGGGCTGTACAACGTGAGATGAAGTCGGAGCACGGCTGATTTTTATATACTGTCGAAACTTGAAGAAGCTATGCTGATCTCATGCCCATCTAGTCATCAGGAAGTGAGTCTCACTTGGCAGAGTCAGGATGATGGGTCTTCCAAGGTTATCCTTGATCTAACCCATTCTGTTGCTCCGAATTCCTCAACTAAGCATCAAAATGTTTAACACTTCTCTGAATAGCTCATAGGTAGTCATGTTTTTAGTCGCAATTGCACTAACAGCCTTAAAACAGCCGTCGACGTTTAGATGCCAACGTCCTGTCAAGTGGGTGTCCCTTACTGTTTGAGACAATAGCAAGATTTGACTGGAATGCGACGACGCTGTAAAGCAAATGGCGACGGTAGATCTTGCGAATTCAAGATATTCATTTCCCTCTAATGTCAGTGGCGTCGACCGCCAATACAGCAACGTTTGATCAACAGTACATCTCTGGGATGTTTGCACTACCCTCAATTTTAGTTCGGTCATATCGTTGGTTTAGTCGTCGGAGGCGCGAAATAAGTCTAAAGACATTTGGACCAGTTTTCTTACTGGTTCGCCATACCTAAAGCTTTATTTGTCTGCTAACGGGATCTATTGAGATACATACTGTATTGGAACCCCTTGTTCTTGCCTAGTCATGCCGCTATGCAAACGCAATTCCAAAGGCTAAGACATGACTGTCCTCTTTTGGTTCAGCTCACGATGAGTGATCATTGCTGGCCAATCGATTCGCGATAGGGATCGCCAATGTTGGTAATCGACGAGTTTAGCCTTGAGAGCCACCTCGTTCTGAACTCAATGTCTCCAAGCCTCAACAGCCACTTATGTCATGTTTCGTGCGACCCTGCCTGTGTTCAAGTGTTCGAGTTTGTCGCAATAGCCATGTCATTATTGAACGACCTTGCACCCGGGATTGTGATGGCAATGTTAGCCATGCGATGATCAATATCTAAATGTGCTCACTTTCACATCGCAGCACTTTGATGGGGTCTTTACTTGTGTCAATTTGCGTAACTAAGGGGTGACACAGATTTTCGCACTGGGGTCGGTGACATATTTTCAACCCCCTTGTCGGTGGTTAAATGAGTGCCCAACTCTGCCATGACAGTCTCCCTGTCAGAGAGAGCGTATTCAAACTCAATTGGCAACAGGTATTTTAATTTGTTTCAACTAAAAACTCCAAAAATATATTCTGTGAAACGCGTATCACCCCTGTTGCATTTTCTGGGTCCGGATATTGAGTGTCACGAAACAGAATGAGATTCTGTAGGGTATGTTGCTGTCGAATTAACTGGCGTTACTTCACCTTACAATTGTTGTGTTTACCTTTTAGTGTCGAGAAAAAGCATATCTGTGAGTGTCAGTAATTTATAAATCCCGAATAGAGGCAATAAATTATGTCAATGTTTTGTGTAGGTTGTTGTTGGTATTGTAGCTCGTGTCATACAGCATTACATTGAGGCTCGAGTCGCCATCATAGACGTGACACAAACACGAGTCTGCGCATTCGTTTCCACCGTTACGAGTCGTGCAACGATAAATCCTGTAGGCATTACATACAAAACAGAATATGGCCGAAAGAGCGATGCGAGAATGACCAACATGTTTCCTCAATGAGAATGATGACTGCAAGATGTACTTCATTGACGTCGACGATCTGATGTAATCATGTCAGAGTAAGCACGAGCACGGACAATATGTCTATCTCGGTGAACGAGTTGTCCGAGCACCGATAGGATCGGTCTTTGGGGGTTATCTAATCCGACCACGCTTTGTTTTAGCGGTCTTTTCAATAGACCGCTCGATTCTATTCGATAATTTCAGAGACTTAGTTTAGTCAGCGGAGGTTTGGCAAATGTCCGCTCCCTGTTTCTTCCGTGACACTGATCAGTCACTCTGATAACAAAGGAGGAATGGTCAGAATTTTCTTTTTATCTACCCGGAATTAGCGCCATCTCGGCCTTTAAGCATTTACGTTGTGTCGCGAATCCTCTGAACCCCTGGACCGTCTCAGTAATCGTTTCATTGTGGGGTTTTATTATTCGCTCTGGACTTTTCCTTCTTAGCTCGCTCTTCGGACTCCTGCACTTGACCGACCACAAAAAGTATGTCCAGGATCGTATCAGCTACGATGCTTGGAAATCACACCATGATGGGGTCTTTTATATATACTGACGCACGCTATTTAAAATCTCGGCGAAATTAATTTAGCTCATCGCTAGATAATAATCCATCTTTTCTTTAAGAATACTTCTAGTCCCTGCATTTCAAGACAAGCTTATTTCCAATTAGTTTTTCCTACTCCAACAGTAGTGACCATGTCATCCAGCGATATAGAAAACCAGCAGTCGTCATCCCCTGCTCCCACGTTACACGACGAGCCTACCATGGACGACAACGAGAGACATGGTATTACTTCTCCAGTATGGCGAGGTAAGAGAGGCTTGGTTGTCAAGATCCTTACCGGTATCATGGTCGCTATTCTCGTTGTTTTCCTCGCCGACCTTTCATACCTTTTCGGTTCAACCTTTCGAACGAACGATCGAGTCTCTGCTCTCAAGATCCTTGTTGTCGATTACGATGGTGGCCCCGTTGGAGAGTCCGTCGCCAACGCCTACAAGATGCTCCAGGGCAAGACTTTCCCAACCGTCGAGTTCCACTCCTCCACCGAATACCCCGAAACTTCAGATGTGAGGAAGGGTGTTTGCAAGGCTGATTACTGGGGTGCCCTTTACATCAACAAGGGTGCTTCCGACCGTCTGGCCGCTGCCTACGAGGGTGGCTCTGCTGCTGAAGACTACAACCCTGCAGACAGCCTCACATACATCTACAACGCTGCCAGATACCCAACTGTCGCGTCTGGTTCCCTGAATCCCAAATTCCAAGCCCTTGTCGGCGCATCTCGCGGTGCTTACTACCAAACCCAACAAGGTCGCTCTGCTCTTCGCAGCGTCAACTCCAGCGACCCAGCCGCTGTGGAGGCCTATCTCAACCCCATCACCAGCACACCCGAGATCATCCAACCGACCAATCAAGGCTCTCGAAACCTGTACAACACTATCAACATCGTCATGGCCATCCTTGGACAGTTCTTCTACGTCCTTGCCATGAATGGTATCTACGACAAGTTTGGTCTCCACAAGAACATGCGAGTCCGCGACGTCTGGGCTATGCGCTTCGTCAACGGCAAGATCTTCTCCATGCTATATGCAGTTGTCGTCACTGGCTATATCTGGGCTTTCCGTGAAGACTGGGGTGTCAGCGGTACAGAGTGGGCTCTGACCTGGTTGACATTCTGGCTCTTTATGGACGTCAACTTCCAGGTTCTCGAGACTGTCATTGGCAGTTTCGTACCGATGCCCCTCACTCCTTTCTTCCTTTTGACATGGTTCATGGTCAACGTTGCCTCTGTCGTATTCCCATTTGAGCTCACTGCTGGGTTTTACCGCATCGGTTACATGTTCCCTGCCCACTCTCTATGGATCGTTCTCATGCAGGTTTGGTCAGGATGTGGAAACTCTCTGCATATTGGCCTACCTATTCTCTTCGCCTGGTGGGTTGTCGGACATGTCACAGCCTTCTTCGGTGTTAAGAAGAGGTGCATGGACCAATCCAAGGCCCAGGCATCTGGCGAAGGAAAGCAAGAGTAAGGAAAGAATAAAAGGTCTAATGAAGAATCTCTGCACATTATGATATCCCATAGAATACACGACATGTCATTCAACTATATGATTAGATAGATTATACCCAATAAATTTAATGTACTATTAGGCAATATTAATTATCAGTTTCTATACCCTTGCAACCGTTTTATGCTCTAAGGTCTAGCATGTCTACATCATCTTATCACGTGTTTTCGATGCCTTCACTGAAGTTCCCTGTTGGGGTTCTATTGCGATTTCACACGGCTGCTTCCATTGTGTCTGGTGATTGTGAAATTAAGAATTATGATGCTTAAACAGTGATGAGATCGCCATATGTAGTAAATGTCCTCACTTTACAGACCACGAGCTAGGTTAGATGTTCATTTAATAAATGGCCAAATAAGTACCAAGGCGCTACGTTCATATGCTCCGTACAACTAAAATGCAAGACGGACCTTGAGTTTGTCATCTTTCACAATCTCTTTCTCCTTCGACATGAGTTCTGGAAGATCCCAAGTCAGGTTAACGTACCGCCCCGCTAACCACGGTCGCCTCTCTGATGCCAAAAATACCGGTGAATTTCCAGTCAGCTCGGGAGTATCGACGAATGCTATTGCCATTAGTAAGTGGTGACCACCGATTGAATGGGGACGACAAACCTGGTCTCATTGGCTCAGGGATTCCTTCGATACCGCCAGACATTTCTGATGGAGCATTGCCTGGATGAATACAGTAAGAGACAATACCCTTGTCTCCGTATTCCAGCGAGATGAACTCAGTGAGTCTGACAATGGCCAACTTGGAGATCTGGTAGGCGCTGAGGCTGTGTGAGACAAGATGAGCACCAACACTGGCAACGTTGATGATGGTCTTTGTATCAGACTTGAGAAGGAGAGGCGCAAGAGCTCGCGCAACAAGATATGGCCCAAAGACGTTGGCGCTCAGGGTTTGTAACCAGTCTGCAGGATCAGACTCGGCAATAGATGATATTTTCATGAATGCAGCATTGTTGATGACGACGTCCAAGGAGCCGAATTTCTCGTCAATCTTGTTTGCCAAAGCATCGACACTGTCTGGTACGCTCACGTCGGTTTTGATGGTTAGTACTTCAGGCTCGGGGTGTCCTGTCTCCTTTGCTGCAGCTCTGATGGCTTCGGCAGTGGCTGACATGTCAGAGCGCGATGCAACGATAAAGCGTGAGGCTCCGGCACGGGCAAAAGAGATGCACATGGCTCGGCCGAAACCCCGGGATGCCCCTGTAACCAGGATTGCTTTGCCCTTGAGGTTAAAGTTGGCCGGGTCAATGGCAGGATAGGTGTCGGAATGAACGATCGAGGTAACATCATAGTCGCCTTCAATACATTAGTTTTAGTAGGGGACTATAATTTAAAAGAACTTGTGCTGACCTGGGCCTTCAAGAGGGTTGGGGGTTCTTTTGGGAGGAGGCATAATGACAAGTAAATTCGTGAGGTTTTAATCGATATGTACTAGATATTCGCTTTGTAGAAATTGAATTGAAGCTTGCTGATTCTTGCCTCCTTTTATTTTTTATTTTTTTCCCACTCGGACAAAGACACATTTTATATCTCTTTTCTGTTAACATGGAATTTGCGACAATGACGAACAATGTACAGCTACAGTCATGTCGGAAGTTCCGGTTACAAATGAGGAGTGAGTTGTGCTGATCCCAAGCAGCCACTTCCTGCAACTTGACGTCTGCCACAAAAATAGTTATAATTATAACAGGCTTAGTAAGCTATGTAATAGCGTATAGGACTTTATGAACCAACACGACGTAAATGAAACGCAAAACCCACAAGTTCACATCATCCTGTCTGCCTTTGACGTTCAGTGCCCAGCCTGCCTCACTTGTGTAACCAGGTCAAAACAATGGCCTTGAGCAGATTGTAGCCTGTTCCTTATCGATAGGCAGGCTGTAGAGCCTGAGGCCAATATCAGGCATGGTGCTTCTGCCTGTGCTGGAAAACAAACGGCAGTATCGTCTTAAAAGTTGTACCAACCACCAAATGAAAGGTATGCCCCAGGATGCATTACACTATCCAGAGAGCCTTGCTTCGATGGCATGGCCTGTTGGGATTACCTCGTCATCCAAAATCGTGGTACAAAGCCAGACTCCGAGAAGAAATCTGCGAACGACGCCTTGCAACGACTTCCCTCCAAAAGCTCAGCGAGACGGCTGACGTATTCTACATCATGAGCCGAGCGCAACATGACGGTTTCACTCTACGAAAGTCTCCTGATTTCACCATTGCGCATCTTGTCGTATACGTATACCTGCTTTCGAAATACACATCTAGATGGCAGTTCTACCGAACGGCTGCCTTCTTCTGCAACCATCCCGACCTGGCCTCAATACGCGAAGTTGTCAACCCGAGCAAGGATCACAAGGTGCAAGAGGTTGCGCGTCGCCATGGGATCGATCCCATTCACCTTACACGAATCTGCCGCCGGTTGCGAGTGATATGGCCCCTGCTACCATGACCAGACTGCAGCCTGCCGTCAAGATATGTCATTTCTCGTTTATACTTGTTGCGCTATCGACGCCTCTATGTGAACACGTTCCCATGAAGAATAGGCGCCTGCATGGTGGTTAGGATGGTTGTCAGAATCCTGCATATCGGTCAGAATGAGTCGGTATCTTGCATACCGTTCAGAATGCTGGGTGGGCCTCCTGCATGAGGGATTGTTGCGATTGTAGAACTCACTCGCGTACGGTCTTATCGAGATTATCGATCTGATCTCGATATCAATAGCAGAAAAAAGACATAAAAAGATAAATCTCAACTTGTTCTCTCTTCCCCATCTCAACTTTCCATCCATCTTCCCTACACATGCTATTCCTCTCCTTTTCTGCTCTCTCTATCTTGCACAACGTCTAGGCGCATACATCATCAACTATCATACGCCTCACAATGGCTGCTTCACCTAAGCCAACTGTCATTGGCCTTTATGGCATTTCCGGCTCGGGCAAGTCATTCTTGCTGGAATATCTGCGACAGAAACTCGACCCGGCCGAATTCATCTTGTACGAAGGCTCAGACAAGATTGCATCCCTCATTCCTGGTGGTCTGGAAGCTTTCCACACGCTAGACGCACAGGACAAGTCAAACCTGCGTGGCCATGCAATCAACGCGATTAGCAAGGAAAGTCATGACAGTGGACGAACTGCAATCGTGACTGGACATCTCATGTTCTGGAAAGAACAAGATGCTTCTGGCCAACTGGTGTATACTTCAAATGACCTAGCAACGTTCACACACATTATTTATTTGAACATGCCGGCCGGTCTCATCTCGCAGCGCCGCTTGAATGACCAACAGAAAGGTCGCAATGTCATGTCTGAAGACCACCTACGCAGATGGCAAGAGACAGAGATTTTCTTTTTACGCAACCTCTGTCGTGAGAATCACATCTTGTTCTACGGCATGACTAATACCGACACTCTGCAACCAAGAATCATGGATCTAATCCTGCATTTCCAGCAGCCCAACACAGTCGAGTCTAACATCACTCGAGTACAAGCCAAGCTGGACGAAATCCTTACTTTGCCCAAGCACGATGATCTTGAGACGGTTCTAGTAATGGATGGCGACAAGACTCTCGCAGCAGAAGACACGGGCGTCTTGTTCTGGGAAACACTTGCTCGAGCTGAACCAAGTTCGGTCACAGGATCTCCATTGCATGAGCTCTTCAGCAGTCGCTTTGGTTATTCGGAAGCTGCTTTTCAACAAGCAACCCTGTTGTACGAAGAGATAGCTGATGATGAACAATTTGAGACTGTTTGCGATACTGTGGCCGCGGGCATAGTGATGCACCCACAAATCGCCTCCCTTCTGCGACTTGCCGCGGAACAAAGACACATTGGTGCTCTGGTTGTCACATGTGGGCTTGGCCACGTTTGGAGAAAGGTTCTAGAGAGGTACAAGTTGTCAGGGACGGTCCACGTCATCGGCGGAGGTCGAATTAAGGATGGATTCGTCGTTACTGCAGAGGCCAAAGCTGCCATCGTCTCCCAACTACGAAATGCCCATCTCTATGTTTGGGCATTCGGGGACAGCCCCTTGGATCTGCCGATGCTCAAGGGTGCTGATCAATCTATTGTCGTTGTTGGCGACAAGCAGACTAGAAGCCGGAGCATGGACGAAGCCTTATCCAAGGCCATGGATGATAGAAACTTCCGACCACAGCAGGTTCTTCTCCCGAGTCAATCAACACCGCGTCTGGACGAGAGCCGTCTGCCTTTAGTTCGCCTGGATGATCGACTGTTCATTGAATCAATCATGTGTCACCGCCGCTCCGTCCAGATACTCCACGCTACGGACAGGCCTGCAGCACAACTGTTGACGGCACCAACCCGCGACGCTTCCATTTCTGGCCCCGCCTTGAGGAAAGCCCATGAGTTCGTCGGACAGTACTTGGCCATCGAATTCGTTACCCAACTGATTGGTCTTCAAGAGTACACCATTCCCCACGTACAGGGTCATCAAACGACGGGCCATCGACTACGCAATGAGGAGAAAACTTCCATTGTGGCGCTGATGCGTGGTGGAGAGGCCATGGCCTTTGGGGTCAACATGGTGTTTCCTCAGGCAATGTTTATCCATGCCTCATCCCCACTGGACTTGAAAAAGCATCACGTTGATCAACAGCGCACCATTCTTCTGGTTGACTCGGTTGTGAACAGTGGGAAATCACTGATGGAATTCATCAAGCACGTCCACGGCCTACAGGCCAATGTTCGTATCGTTGCTTTAGCAGGCGTTGTACAAGCAGACGTAGTCGTCGAGACGCACCCGCTCGCTGAACTCATGAGACGTTATGGCGCCAGTCTAGTCGCGCTGCGAATCTCGAAGAACAAATTCGTAGGCACCAAAGGCACTGACACTGGCAACCGATTGTTTAATACCATGCATCTGGCTTGAATGGAGCGCCTGCGCGATGCGGTTGGATGCGCCTGTGTCTAGATAGTATCTGCTGCACTTGAGATAGTTCACCCTACTAATTGAGTCGACCCGGATCATTACTGTTTGCTTGTTTGCTTGACTCCTTTGCGCTCGGTGACGTAACACCCTTTTCCGTCGTGTAAGCACATGTACTCAAAGCACATTTATTGGACGCTCATGTTTGTTGTAAGGAATTGATACAGGACAGTTGACGCACCTTTCATCAAGGCAGGCGGCTTACTAAAAAATAGGGACTTGAAGAAGTACAAACAAGATTATTAGACCATTCTTAGGTGATGCATACACTAAGAGCGATCTGATATTTATACCAACCACTAAGTCAGTACTGGTTTTTATGTAACCCACCTATCTATATACTGGCTTACATAGAAAGACATGAAAATACAAAGAGAATAATGCAATAGGTAGTCCCGGGTAGCTCAAATAATGAGAATTCGGTGAAATACCGGTGAAGATGCCAGCATCTTCGTAAGCTTCGTATCTTCAAACTGAAACTATTAATATAATTCAGGAGGCATAGAGTTTTGCTGAAATCTTCTTTGATTGCACAGCGTCGCAGCCTTCATGTAATCAATACTGTTATGCTGCACTTCTGGGGTCATATTGCTATGGTTGCCGCTCTTCCAAGAAATACTCTTGGACAATGAAAAGGACTATTGTATTATCGTCATCATGTATCCGTAATTCTGGAAGAATTAGATGTAAAAAACGGAAAATAATAAATGTTGGGAGCCTCGGCTCGAGAATTAGGTTGTAGTGACCTATTTGTGAACGATCGACAACGCACTAGAAGTGCGCATAGATTCTAGAGGCAGGGTGCTGCTAAATTTAGAGAACATTGGATGAGTATGGAGACGGGAGGCTGTGTGTTTTGCCCCTGCTGCTGTTCATTTAGTGGCCGGAACCTGTTTTCATACCCATATTTAGTGCCAGGTATAAGGGTCTAGACGCGGATTGCCTGGGTATGTCGGCACGGCCGGTTGAAGTCTCAAGACTCTCAGCAATGCATCATTCCACCAGTTATGGGGCACCCTAGTTTATTAAGGGAGACCCTGGTTGTTGGCTGTGGGGAAAGCTCGTATTCCTTCGCCAAGCGGGCGATATGCGCAAGGGGGAAAGAATAAACAAGACCAATTATGGTGCAGCCCAGTCTGGTGTATTTATTTCCTCCAGTCGACATCCTGGATTCATCCCCATTCCATGGGGCAACTGCCAGCAACGATCGGCAGTTATGACGATGTAAGATGGAGATTAATACGACAAGAAATTACATATAAAGATCAGCTTCACCATCTCCATCAAGTTACAGATATTATCTCACTCATCAACCTCATCAAACACTCCACTATTACAAACAACTATCACCCAACACCACACCACCACCACCAACCATCAATATGCAGTTCAAGACTCTTCTCGTCGCCGCTGGCGTTGCCTCCGCTGCCCCTAAGGATACCACTCCCAAGAACTTCGAATTCCAAGGCCTTGCCCTCCGCTCTGCCTCCCCCATTCACTTCAACTACCTCCAGGCTTCCCAGGAGTCTTTCGAGCTGAAGCTCAAGGACCAGAAGGCCTCTTGCTACAGCAGCAAGGACAAGCCCCAAGAGGCCACTTTCCAGCTCTACGGTGACGAGCTCTGGCTCTACTCCGTCGGCAACCCCCGCCAGCAGGTCTACGTTGACTTCTCTGGCATGGGCCAGGGCAAGTTCGGTTACACCACTGGTGCTCAGCCTGCGCCCAAGAACGCCTCCCGCAAGGGCTGGAAGGTCGACAAGGACGGCATGCTCACCTGTGACGGTGCCAGTTTCGTCGCCTGCCCCATGGGTGACAACCTCGAGAAGACCTCTTGGTCTGTCTGGGTCTACAACAGCATCAACAACCCCGGCGGCAACAAGAACTGCCTTCCTTTCTCCGTCAAGGCCGTCAAGGTTGAGAAGCCCATCCCCTGCTCTTACTCTGCCATCCAGCCCAAGGCTTAAGTTCTGGCTGTGATGGATAGCTTCTAGTATATATTTATTGTTACACCTTTACGATCATGTTGGATCTAGACATAGTGAGATACTTCTCAGCATATTAGCGTTTTGACGGGGTCGCAAAGCCTCATTTAATCACACAATCAATTCTGCTCAAGCCAGTTGCACACTGTAAACAACTCAAACCGTATTGATTACATGCCACTACACTAATCTTTGAGGTCAAATTTGCAACGCCGCCTCGCGTTCTGTAGTAGCAGTGATACCAGCTAACAACTCCTCCCAAGTCGAGTCATCAATCCCTTCCAATTCCAACACCGCATCTGTGAGTGTATTTCCAGACCCTGTGCTCGACAGATAACCTCCCGAGCTTCCCATTTCCGACGAAGAGCATGGCACGTCGCAACCAATAGAAAAGTCCAGAGGGCCATGATTCTTCCCTCGTACCTCGTCATAGGTGGCGAAGACGGCCCATATCATGTCCGAAAAGCCGAGCATGATGTCAGCTTCATCGCTCGTATTCTGTACCAAGGGCGACAAATTCTTGAACTTGGTCTGCAGGCGCCTTGCTTCACCCTCTAGATCTGCCGCTCTTTCTATGGTAGTTGCGTCATAGAGGGAAGTGCCGGGGTATGAGAAGCTGGCGTTGCTGAGAGCAATCCCGATGTCCCTGAATATCTCGGGCCAGATTTTACTAGCATTGGACAGACATGAAAGGGTCCTGCAAATCTTAGCGGTCGTATAAAAGGTAATGTACCACAGCTCTTCATCCGGATAGTCCATCACAGTATCGTTCAGAGATTTGCAACTGCGTAGCAAGTTGAACATGATGGACATTCTGGTGCTAACAGAGAGTGACGGATCGCTGGTTGTAAATGAACTGGCGATAGACGAATGGTCCCAGAAGTCATCATGCAACGAGACTTCGCCTATTAGCGTATCAAGCAGATGGAGCTCGATCTTGATCGAGACTATGGCATGTTAACATTCAAAGTTAGTAAGCGTAGGGCGGAAACTTTAACTAACAGTTCTCTTGGAATTCTGGTGGAATAGACGCCTTGAGTAGCGTTGATTCGTTACTCAGAGTTTGTAAAGCCATTGCGCTGATGAACTCTCCCTTGACACCCGTGTTCTCCAAATCATCGTAACCAAACGTGTCGCATATGCGCCGGCTCATTTCGTTTATACGGACGAGGTGTGCAATGAGGTCATCACTGGCATACTCGTTTCTTGCTGACAGTATCTCCCAGCTTTGCTTGATGTACCCAGTATAAGGTATCGCACAACGTGTTCTGAACTTGGTAGAAACCCTGGATAATTAGTATCACTCCGCTGTGTGCTTTCCTTGATTGGGATGCCTTACCAACTGGCTGTGCAGTATGTTCCAAGAAGGGCCCGCAGCTGATCTGTAGAACGAGCAGCCTTTCGACCAGCCGCTGTTTCATCCGGCCCGAGGTCTACTGTGCGTCTTTTGTTGTCTGGATTCTGGTCAAGTCCCAAGTTCTGAATCAGTGATACACAAAGTTGTGCAAGCTGAACAATTTGTTGCTTCTCATAACTGAAGAAGTACTGATACCAGGCAATATAAATCAGAAGGCCCTGGAGAAGTTCCAAGCTGCTTTCAGACTGCATTAGGACTCTTTGATGGGCTTGCATTCTGACTTCTTCGCCAATCTGCCGCTGAATGGTGCAGTTGTCTACTTTCATGGTTGCCACTATGCACATGAATAGGAACGGCTTTGCTGACTTGAGTGACGCGACCGTTGTGTCAGGTGAGATTGGAACAAAGGGAAAGTGCGGAACGGCTCGAGTACGATAGTTGTCCAGCAGTATCTGTGCCTCGCCGAGGGTGATGAATCCATGATCGATGACATCCAATCTTTGTTGTGGAGCGAAGCTGCGTGGTAGTGATGACCCAGGGATACGGTCCACGCCTAGCATATCAATTTCGAGATCAAGATCGGCAGTAGATAGCTGTGTAAAGAACCCGCTCAATGGAGTTCCCTTGGCCCTTTCACTGAGCATAGTCAAAACCCTGTTCAACCGCTGTTCTAACAGCCTGGTACGACTAGCGACACAAGTTAACATCTAAACCAATCTCTGAGACTTGATCAGGACGTACGAGGCGCTTGATGGGCTTTTTCGCTTCTCCACAACATTCAGATAAGTGCATCGCTTGCCAAGACGATTGCAACGCTGACACTCGTCAGCTGAGAGGGGAAGACATTTTGACTTGACCGACGTGCAGTTCACACAAGCTCTTCGTCTTACACCAACGACCTTTGATGAACTATCGGTCGGCATTTTCGTATATCGCAAAGAAGATAGTACCACGAAACGATCTTCAGAGTTGGTTGCAAATTGCGAGAGACTCCTATCAGCGGGCAAGTCTCTACTTCGACGTCTGAAGGTCTCTGGTGGCGCGGAATTTCCGTCGGTCGCGTTGACAAACAAGGATGTGCAGTATGACGTTTATTTATATTATTTGCAGATTGATTTCCAAGGTCAGTGCCCAGAAATTGAATGCTGAGAGGCTACGGACTTAAGGCGGTTTGCAGAGTGACGTCTGTCACCATTGAAAGGCCAATAAGCATATTTTTCCTGGCCAACAAAGATGGCTGACGAAGGAACGATCACGTAATATCCTTGTTCAACTCAAAAGGTGGCTGCGGCGGTGATTATTTTCACAGCGATGGTCAGTTTCAGGATCATGGCCTGCGTTAATGAGCTGAAGCATAGGCTCTGTTCACTAACTTGTCAAACACAACCATCTCTTTAAACCGGTTAGCTAATACATGCGCCTGCGATGATAGCATACTGTCTGTCGTGTTAGCATGTGTAGGTAGAAAGGTGACATGGGATTCTGCGTAACACTTGAGAGCACACACCGGGAATTACTGAGAGGGGAAACTACCTATTGTCAATATTACTGACTAAATATAGGTATGTAGCTCCATTGTCAAACCATAGCAAAATGAAAACAAGAAGGACATTGGTTGTAGTCTTGACAAAAAAATACAAAAAAAGAGATGCTTCAATAGCAGCTACTGGTTTCGATCCAGTGACCTCCGGGTTATGAGCCCGGCTGAGAAGAGTTAGTACGAATTTGAATTCGTGTGAACGATTAAACATACCGCGCTTCCACTGCGCCAAGCTGCTTTCGCTTGAGCTTATGTAATGTGTGTCGCAATTAGATTCTATAGTCTCTTGTCGTCGAGGCTGAAGGGACTCTTATCCTTGACGTCACACCACCAACCACCACATCATTGCCAATAATTAATTGGTGCCGGTTAAACTACTGTCACATCTTTGTCTTATATCACGCCACCTTTCTATTGAAACGGTCAAAAGTCACGGCGCCCCCGTTGACCTTGTTTGCTTCAGGTGCTTCCTTTGTTTTGTTTGTCTCTTTGGCTGGCTTCTGATATCCAGATCTGCGTCGAAACATGTCCCCAGACACGATCCTTGTCGGATCCACGGAGTTGAGGACCCGCGGACACGGTTATCTGTGCTTTGCCTACCTTCTTTCTTTTACCACCATCCTTCAAGGTCAAGGCGTACAATGGTGGTGGATATTTCGGGAGCTTCGGAGTAGTGCGAGATGATGATTGGTAAAGGCTGGAGGATACATCCAGGCTGAGTCCTGATCCATGTTTCACAAGCCATCCCCAGCCTTTGTCAAGTAAAGGGTGACGACAATTCCCTGGGGAAACCAAGGCCAAGAATCCTCGACATTGGTCGTGTCTTAGCACCCCCGCAGATCTAGCGCTTATATCAGACCACCACGTCACGTCAAATGATCTACCAGGCTTCGATAGACGGCACTTTAATATTCCCCGAACCCTACGTGCCATCCGTCGGAGCCGGTCATTAAAATATCGACGCTTATTACCTACCTTCACCGTTATTCGGTGACTCATTTTGCCCTTTTTACCATTTTACCATGCACCATAGCCACATTTTGTTTAGCCTTGCTTCTACTTTCCAAAACAGTTTATCGTTTACGCCTTAATAATCATGTTGGTCTCGACTAAACTGATGCGACGGTTTCGCAACTCGCCCGTGGGGAGAAACCTTTACAACATTTGGTTGTTTGTCTTTGCCCTCATCGTCTTTCTAATATTCGTATCGACCTATCTGGTGCAGGCCCAGACCATTAACATGCCTGACTGGACCAAAGATCTTCGCAAGTACGATGGCGAAGAATGGGATCGATATGCTTCCATATTGATCGTAGTCGTCTGCGTCTTGTTCACATTCACTCTTGTTACTGGCGTTGCTATTTTGCGATCTGGCCAATATTAGAGTTACCCAGCAAAGGCAGAATAGTAGCCTTGGACCCTCAAACCCTCCCTTCAGGCACACTTCAATCCAGCAACGTGGCCGCTACGTAAAGGGAGACGCCTCACCATGGCAACAGAAACAAAACATGGATGGAATGCGCATTTCGCGACAACGACCATCCATCTTGTTTCATCATATCATTCCGCGTCACATTCAGACGCGATATCATAAAAATAGCACCAACGACCGAGTCACGTATTGCTACGAGCTGACACCATGGTCTCGCTAGTATCTCACATATCTATTTGAAGGAGGAGACCTCTTCTGGTCTAGGAAGTCACTTTTCTTCTGGGACTGTAGCTTGGTGTCGTGACGAGAGCCCACGATGATAAATGTGGTTAGCTGGGTGATGAGGAGCCGAGAGGAAGCTCAACGGAAGAAACACACGGATCGAGTCTATTTATCAATCACGACGCTGTGCTATGTAATCAACGTACAGCATATGGCCAGTGGTGAAGACACATTACTGGCCTTTCAGCCTGAGAAGATGAGATCGGCAAGCAGCTGGTAACCTTTCATGTTGACCTTGCACATACCTCAACATCTTGGGGCAATGGATATATGAGTCATGTAGGATATTCTGATGTGTATCATTTATGATAACGAATTTATGATCAATTTTATAAAGAATAGTATTTCCTCCTTACTCCACTCCCGATTCCAGTACAGTAAAAGTTCCAGTCTCAGAATCAAGCTCAGCCAATGCATCATAAGGCAGCGTCAACATGGGTACAGTATGCCCAATGTCAACGTTGAAGAGAATGGGGAACTTCTTAGACGCAAGTCGTCCCTCGCACAAAAGCCCCTTGATAATACCAGCATAAGTCTCCCTGTCCTCATCCGAGTCATAACCATATGGTCTTCCTACAACCAGGCCCGCCGCTTCTTCAAACACACCTTGAGCGATCAAGTCTGCAAATGCTGCCTGGACTCTGTGAGGAGGATTTCCACCTGAACCGTCTTCGTTTGTGGCCGTCTCAAGAAAAACGATTCGGCCGCGCCAGTCGGGGATGATGGCTCGGATGCCACCTAAGCGAGCGACAACAGTAAGACAACCTCCAAACAACCTTCCCTGAGCTTTTCCAGGTCTCAACCACTGCCATTCACTTGTCTTGACGACCGCTGGAGGCTCTGTTGATGCTGCGTCTTGGAAGAAAGGTGCTCCCCTTGGTGCGTAGTAAAGTGATCGTGGAAGCTGACCCAGCGGCTTGGGAGATGCGATCGCGCGCAGCAGGTTATCCACACAAAACGAGAGTGGAGTATTCTTATCGTTGATATCGTTTGGTTCGCCAATCTCGGGAACAGCACCGGGGCCGTAGAATGTGCGCAGACCTGTCATGGCGTACAAAAACCAATGCAAGCCTGTGATATCCGAATATCCAACCACGACTTTGGGGTTGGCACGGATAATCTCATGAAGTTCCTTGTCCGCAATTAGGGCAGGGAGAAGCTCTGTGAAAGTTGTGCCTCCGATGGTGGTGATAACGGCAGCGATACTAGGGTCCGAGAAAGCTGCGCGGATTTCAGATAGTCGGTTATCAATACATGATTGAATTCCGTTGTCTTCGCTGAAGAATGTCTGAACATGATAGCCTTTGTTTGAGAGGACGGCAGAGGCTCGATCTACAACAGCTGGGAGGGTGCTGTTGATCCGTTCTGATGGTGATATAAATGCAATCTTGTCGCCTGGCACCAAGTGCTTTGCTCGGATAGGTGACAGCATGCTGTGTATTATTTTTTATGCGAGATAATGAGGATAAATGGTATTTTAGAGATGCTATTCTCAGGTGTAAGCTTTGCAATATCACTCGAGGCTTCAGAGAGCATGTGGTGTGTTGGGATGATGATGTAAAAACGAGAGGGGCTGACAGTGAGGGTTTTATATCTCCACCAACAATTAACGTTATGTGACAAATGGAATATGAAATACAGTCGACACATGAACAGACTTGTGTGGTATTTATTTAGCCTGTATTGGAATATATTAATGACCAGGTATATTTATCAGCTAGTTGTAGATGTCGCGCCCTTCGGATGTCCGAAAGGATTGTACGCAACAAAAGTTCTTAGGATCTTATCACACTAACGATCCACATTAAAATTCCCTTCATAACGAGCCATCAGCATCATGGTTCACGTTAAATCGTCACCCATTGTTTGTGTATCGACAATTGGAAACAACGACATTGTCGTATCAAAAGAGTCAAACCAAAGCATGTTTGGGGAGATCCCCAGAAAAGCATCAGTCACATCTCCAACATCAATCCCCGACTGCACTCCTCCTTCCATGGTGAAGTCCTGTTGCTCACTCGACACCTCTTGATGTGGTACTTGACCAGGCCCGGGAGTCTGAGGTTGTGTTTGTAGTCCCTCAGATGGCGCTATTCGGAAATTTATCTCTGGCTGATGAGACTCACGCAATGGTGATTTTCCTATAGTGTGAATGCTGCCAAAAAGACCATTAACTAAATGACCTTGTCGCTCCATCCGTAACCTGGCTCTATTGTCCATATAAATCTCGCATGCTCCTTGGAGATGATCTAGGATCATGAGATGGCGTTTGGCTACAGCATCGTGGCGGGCTAGATGTTCAAGAACACTCCTTGCAGCGTGGAGACTCTTTTCTAGCGGAAAACAGTTATCAAAATCGCCAAATATGGCTGCTCCGAGTACCAGTCCAGACACGAATGCTGAGTTTCCAACTATTGGTAAACGTTTTGGAATGGTGCCTACTTTGAGAAGGGGTTGTAGGAGGTCGACTGTCCGTACGGCTGATTCGAGACAGGAGTGGACGAGTACCTCGTTGGATGACGAGGAACGCTTGGTAGATGTGTTGGACGATTGCTCTGCTTCTTCAACATGTTGAGAAACTGCCTTGTGGAGAAACGGAAGAGACAGTAGCATAATGCTCCAGTGTCCCGTCAATTTGAGATGCATGAGACCGATGTTTGGCTGTTCCTCGCCACTCTCGTCCCTGATCAGTTCCTCTTGTTCAATTCCATCAACAGCCAACCCTTCGCCACACTGCGAGGTCCATCTTCTGAGCTGCTTACTGATACGTTCCAGTATCTCGGGTGTGATCATTCTTTTGGCGTATACATCTGTGAGAATGGACTCGAAGATCATTGACAGATCATTACAAGCAGAGTAGTTCTGTGGGTTTGTTGTGTCACGCAACTCGGACGTCGAAGGTGGCCGACCAAGCGATGCGCTCATGAACAAGTCAAGAATACGAATGCCTTTCCAAAGCTGCTCTCGCGCCCGTGCTTCTGTTGGAGAAAATAGGGAAGAAATATCATGGCGATGCAATCCAATCGCATACGCAGCTCGTACACCCATGCCGAGGTACATGAAAGCTGCGTTACGGCGAGATGCACCCAAGAGATACATTGCGATGAGGACCAACGCTTGGATGGTGACAATTCCTGGTTCTTCTATCAATGTCTCGACTGTCAAGTATCGAGCGTAGTTGAAGAAGGTGTCGGCCTGATCATCTTTGTCTCCTGGTCCAGTTTGCGCACCAATGGCAAACACAAGAAAATAGACAGAACTCGCTGAATCAGAAATGTTTTGACCATCTTCTATCCATTTGCGAATGTCATGATGGAGTTGCTTTTGGTCGAATAGTAACAGCATGCAATTAGTCGATTGCATGTACCACTTGACGAGGTAATCAACTTCCTGTTCCGTTTGTTGTGGAGGCGGATTCTGAGCGCTGGATAGAATCCATCCTCGCCGTGTTTCAGGCGATGATTCGACAATTCCATGCCTCAGTGGATCGTCGACGAGTGCACAGTCTCCTATGCTACGACGAACGATTCTGCGGATGTTTTGTAGAAAGGACAATGTCGCAGAGTCGCCAATAAACATGTATTCACCTCTGGTATCTTGCACAAGGCGTGACATCCGAGGGAGCCTTTCAGGTTGTGTATCCGACAGCAATTGCAGCGACGAAGAGGTCTGATCGTCAACATAGGTCTCCTCCGCCGACGTCAATCCTGACCTGGACCCAACGGTGATACTACCAGCTGGAGTGTGTTGTTCCGTGATGTTACTCAGTCTTTCAGGGTCTGGGCTCGGCAGTGATGAAGCAACGATACGACGAGCCCCAAGACCCGACACTGATGCGGATTCCCGACATTCGTGACTGAGACCTCGCTTGATGCAGCGAGCACAGGGGCGTCGACCGTCGCATCTTTGCTTGCGACGTTTACAGCTCTCGCAGGCTTCGGCGCAACGTCTTCTCTCGCAGTCTCGGACCCTCCTGGTAGGCATTGGAATTGATCGTGTGCAGACGTACTAATGGATTGAGGCCGCGGGCCGCCAACTATCGGGTATGGTCAAGTCTTTATTGGTTGGTGAACGGGGAAGATGGGGTAACTTTAGGTGCTGTTTCCGCTGACGTAAATTAGTCAAGGGTTGTCATTCCGACGGGGTGGGACGCTGGTAGCCGATGGAATGTCACCTACTGAGAGCGGTGAGTACAGAACAGACGGTCTGTCTATAGCACCGGGTGCAAGGTCTTGGGATACATTCGAAAGCGAATATTGTACAATCCCAGTTGCAACTTATAGAGACAACGAGAAATCATCAGGCATGAATGTTAGATAGCATTTTGATAGATTTTTACATTACAACTAAGACAAATTGGAGATAAACTCCTCAATCTTGGCCCCTACTTCCTCTGGTGCCTCTATGCAGTGCCAATGTCCTACTCCAGGCAAAACATGGATACTCTTTGCCGAGCCATCACATCCCCATCTACCGCAAATGTCAATCTCTGATACAAGGACTATGGGGTGAGAAATTAGAATATTAACTTACTCGTTTATAATTTTATGCGCATCAGGCACAGGACTTGTTTTGTCTTCCTCGCCAGCCAAAACCAGCACTGGACACTTGAGGTTGGAATACACAGGCAGCTCCGCCTTTGCAATGGCCTGGCACAACGCGTTGTAACCATCTGGCTTCTGAGATAGTAAGAGAGTCCTGATAAACGCCTTGTGAGTCAAGGTTGCTTTTGAGCCCGTAGCAGCGAAAGGAATAGTTTTGG
Source organism: Fusarium graminearum PH-1 (assembly GCF_000240135.3). NCBI lineage: Eukaryota > Fungi > Ascomycota > Sordariomycetes > Hypocreales > Nectriaceae > Fusarium > Fusarium graminearum. The sequence goes on along the minus strand of NC_026475.1, from coordinate 6,311,528 downwards.
CCATTGGCTCCATTCCATCTATCACAAGTCATTTTTTAGCAAACTATTTCGTCTTGTAATTGATAGAATTAACTGACCCTTTTTGACTGTCTCAATACGAGCATTGAAGATATCTGCCATTGCAGGCTTGGGCAACACAGGTCCAATAAGGACAGCTCCGCGTAGGCGACACTTGGAGGCTAGGATGGGCACAATAATACCACCCATCGAGTGCCCAGCAGCAACAACATTTTCAGAGGGAATTTTGAGCCCTTTCAGTAACTCTTCGACATCACTAGCAATAGTTTCGAATGTGGGAGCTTCGACTCCGGGTGACAACTCGGATTGGCCACTTCCTAAAAGTTGTTCAGTATCGTATTATGGCAAACGTGTGATTCAACTTACCATAGACATCCAAGGCAACTGAGCTATATCCAGCAGCTGCAAGACTGTGCATCACAGGTATGTAAAACGAATGAGATGATCCCAGGCCATGGATGAATACCAGTACTGGGTCAGAAGTCTTGGGCTCTGTCTCAGCGTCTACGCGAGCGTAGAACAGCTTCTTGCCTCTCACATCAAGGAAAGGCATAGTTTCTCGAAGTTGGTTAGATAAAAGGCCGATGAAGTAGTAAGATGAGCCCAACGCTTAGTCCTGGCTCACGATATATTGTGCTGAGTCTGGATACTATGTGTTGTCAACTGAAATGCCTCAATGGTTCTAGCGTTGGCCACTGTAAAGTTCAGTTTTACTGTCGGAAGCCGGGTGAGAGGTCCTCGGCAATGGGGTCAGCCGAGCTTAACCACTGAATGAATTTGACTTTGTAAAATTATGGGGACTATGAGACAAAAAGTCATCCATGACATGACAAGACAATATTCCTCTTACATTCCAAACTCAGGCTCGAAATACTACAATATTGTAGTGAACAAAGCTTTCAGGAATTTATCGTTGGAAATTGAAAAAGTTGTCCTCATACAAAAACTTCTTTCAGCAAGCACGTCACAGGATCATCCAAACCCAATACTCAGTTTAGCCAATCACCGCTGAAACGCTTCAACATGGGCAGCATCAGTCATAGCGGCTACTCCTCCGTGGAGGAGAGCAAACGAATCTTTAACTATCTATGCGATCAATTCGATGAGACAGCTTTACCAGCTGGTGTGAAGGAGCTTAGGGATAGCATCGAGTTTTCCTCAAGCCGGGATGCGCCATACTTTCCTATTCCCTTCAAAGAGACGGAGACAACTGCGGCTTTAAAGGCAGTCGAGGGTGCCGTAGCTTGCCTATTAGCAGGTTCAGCTGCCGGCGAGTCTCAGACTAGGAAGATGAACATCAACTTGGAGAAGACAACGGCTTTCCTTTGTCAAGCCTACATGGCCAAAGTCGGCGGTCTCGGAAAGCTCGATCCTGGTGTCAAGGCCATGCTCAAAGGTCAGTATCTAAACTCTTGGCGAAGAAGAAAAATGTGAATTGACAGTGATTAGACACCGACTTGCTGCAAGCGCAATCCAACCAATATCGACGCATGTCGGCAAATCTCTATGAGACTAAAAACCCCGGAGAGTACTACCACATCCATGGATCTCTAGAGGCCTCAACAACCTTGAAAATGATAGGTCTAGAGCCTTATAGGCCGGATTTGCAGACTCACGAAAGCATAGTGGATACTATCGAGCCTGCTGTTCGAAAGTTCAGCATAGAAGAGCTTGAGACCATGAATGCTGCTAATCGCCAGGCTGGAGTGCCTGCTTTGAAGCACGAGGACTTTGTCAAGACAGAACATGTAAGTGCTTTTCCAATTCTCAGCCTCAAAGATGACGAAGCTAATTGTTTGATCAGGGCAAGACGAATATGGCCCTTCCACCATGGTCGGTAGAAAACCTGGAATCTGAGACACCCAAGTGTCCTTTGAACCAAACCTCAGAGCAGCCTAAAAGAATTCTGTCAGGTATCAAAGTTCTTGAACTCTGTCGTATCATCGCCGGGCCCATCATAACACGTATCCTCGGCGAGTATGGCGCTGATGTCCTCAAGATCACAAGCCCTAACCTGAGTGATGTGCCCTTCTTCCAGGTGGATGGAAATATGGGCAAGCACGCTGCTGAGCTCGATCTCAAGTCAGCTGAAGGGAGAGCCAAGTTTGAGGTTCTCCTCGCTGAAGCAGATGTCGTGGTTGATGGTTATCGTCCTGGTGCTTTGGAGAAGCTTGGCTATGGAGCAACAGCATTGACCAAACTCGCTAAAGAGCGCGGCAAGGGCTTCGTCTATGTGAATGAGAACTGCTTTGGTTACCAGGGCGAGTGGGCAGGCCGTCCTGGCTGGCAACAAATTGCCGATTGTGTAAGTCTTCTGCAATGAAGCGATTTGGAAGATGAAAACTGATGTTATTGTAGGTCACTGGCATCGCTTGGGAACAAGGTCGTTTCATGGGTATGTCGGAGCCCATGGTTCCTCCTTTCCCTATTTCAGACTATGGAACAGGGTGCATGGGTGCCATCACTGCATTGATAGGCCTCTACCACCGAGCAACCAAGGGTGGATCGTGGCACGGAAAGGCATCACTTCTTCACTACGATCTCTTGCTTTTCAAGGTCGGACAGTATCCTGAGGAGATTAAGGAGAGGTTGAGGAAGGAGATTGGCCCCGACTTCCTCGCGTTGCGACATGCGCACAGCGTTGATCAAATCTCGGGGACGGCGCTGTTGAAGATGAGGGACACATATCCGGAACTCTTTTCAAGCGACAAGTATGTTGAGAAGTGGTACTCTAATGCTTACAAGGCTGAAGTTGAGGCTGTACCACCAGTGGTGGAGATTGAGGGCATTGATGTTGGATTCAGAAGAGCCAGTCGTCCCAATGGTGCAGACGAGCCAACATGGGATTTTGGTCATGAGCCGGACCACAAGCTGTCCAAGTAGCTTTTGACAATTAAGCATCTATTTAGCATTAACTTTAAATGAGTCAATACGCATATGACATATATTAGACCAATCGATTCACATTCCCACAAAAGTATTACCGTGTGATAATAGCCCGTTCCGGGACCATGTTTCGAGAAATGTCCGGACTTGACAACGGTGATTTGAAGCTACAGCGCTAAAACCTTGTGGCCCCGGCAGTAGCATCCACTAAAGGCTCTATTCTTCCCGGCATCGGCATCGGGGTCCGTTTCTCGTCCTTCACTGCATACATCCGATCGGAATGTCCCGACATCCGAACGGACATGACACTATGATCGGCCGTCTTGCCTTCTACCGAGCCTCGCAAATGCAATCATCATGTCTGTGGTTGGTCAACAAGTGAACCCCGCAAACTCACTGTAACTGTGCATGATGGTCAGCCGAGGGGTCCCTTAGCCGCACCTTGTTCTGACTATATCCGAATCGAACCATTCCATGGGATCCGTAAGCTGACTACGAATTGCGGGGTCAAGTCATCCGCTTGACACCATCTCTGTATCAAATCCAACTCCTGAGAAGCCCTTTATTAAAGCCTCGACTAGGGAATTCCTCTTTTCATCGAAACCATCCACACATCTCTTGCTTTCGTAGACATACAACCTCAATCGCCTCCTACTACACCACACAACACATTGATCTATCATACACAACAACATAGCAAACATGTCACCATCAGCTGAGGCAACCGGCGGAAATGCCAGCGGTGCTCCCAAGGAAGAGGGTCTCGGTCAAGCCTTCACACAGCAGGTCATTGACTCTTTTGGCCCCAAGACTGACCCAAGACTTCGGGAGCTTATGTCCTCGTTCATCCAGCACATGCACGACTTTGCTCGTGAAACACAACTCACTTGCGATGAGTGGATGACGGCAGTTAACATGATCAACTGGGCTGGTCAAATGAGTACCGATAAGAGAAATGAGGGACAATTGATGTGCGACGTCATTGGTCTCGAAAGGTATTTTTACTGGACTCTCGTATCTCAAGATACACTGGCTGACCATTTGAAGTCTCGTTGACGATATCACACACCGTCAAGCAGTAAAGAACGGTTTCTCTGGAACCGAAACCGCTATTCTGGGACCTTTCTGGCGCCAGGATACTCCCATTCGCGAGAATGGCACCACCATTACCTTTGATACTCCCAGCGATGGCAAGGTCGCTTACCTGTACGGTACTGTGACATCGGCAACAACGGGAAAGCCCATCCCCAACGCCTCTGTCGATGTTTGGCAAGCGTCCACCAACGGTATGTGGCCAAGTCATAAATTTCCTCAACCCGTACTGATATCCCCAGGTCTATATGAGCAGCAAGACGATAAGCAGGTTGAGCACAACCTACGTGGAAAGTTCATTACAGATGACCAAGGCCGTTACTCATTCTACTGCCTGCGTCCTACTCCTTATCCCGTATGTGACATCTCAAAGAGCTGTTTCAATACCAGTAGACTTATCATATTTCTAGGTTCCCCAAGATGGCCCAGCAGGCAAGCTTCTTCAAAAGCTAGACCGCCACGTCTTCCGTCCCGCCCACTTGCACTTCATGGTAAGCTCATATGTGATCCAAATGCAAGATTGTGATACTAATATATCACAGGTTATTGCAAAGGGCTACAACTCTGTTGTGACTCAGATCTTCGACTCTGACTCTGGTTATCTTGACAATGACAGTGTCTTTGCCGTTAAGGATAACCTAACAGTGACTTTTGTGCCACGAAAGGGAGATCCCCAAGCCGAGTGGGAGTTGGAATATAACATGACCCTCGCTACAGAGTAGATGTTTGTTTGTGTTTAATATATTCATAGCGTTGTTTATTGGACACATTTATCCAAGGGAATCTTTTTAGTGCTATCCCATGTTGAGCTACGACAGAGCCATGACTTAAAATGTGTCAGAATCACTATATCAGTGAACAACTGAGATATACCTAGTATTTACATATATTGTATTTGATTTTTAGAGTTTATGGAGTCAGCCACAGATAAACAAGTATGTATAGACAAAGAATAGTGCAGCCTAACAAACTGTTGATTTCTTAGGTTGAGAATAGAGACTATCTTAGACTTGCAACTTATTGTATATTCCTAAATAAGATTTCAACACACTCCTCTGTGCAATAGGCGTTGAAGATATTTTAACGTATGTTTAAGGGGGATACCATAATCCCATGACACTTTTGACCAAGTCCACAAAACTTACCGTGGTGCTAGAAGCGCGTCCTACGAGTGAAACTAGATGCTAGAAAAGTATTTTATATTCATTTATAAGCATAAATGAAGAGGTTGCAGATCATATTTTAATCAAAATGGGAACCCTCAGCTGTACCTACTAAAAACGATACCGTGTTTTTGTTTGTTGATGCTCAGCTTGGGTGTCTACGTGATCCTCTGTAGTACTCTCTGGTGGGAACCATTTAGTGCCCCAACAAAAAAAGGCCGATACAACGCTTTGCGGAACATAAGGTTGCTTCTTCGAAAAAGATAAATAGCCATCATCATACGGATAGTGACTACTGATGTCAAGGATGATTCCATAGCATTGAATATTTACTGTGCTAACCAAATATTTCCTGGTTTTCGCTCTCTGTGCTTGGGAACAGGGTAGGTACCCTACATTTTGGGTTCTGACTAAAGAGTCCGTGACTGTACAACCCGCAAATTACCAATTAAAACATCAACAACGCCAACTGCCGATGAAAAACGTAATGATAATGGTGTTTTGATGCAACTAGATGATTATACCTTGGATGTTTTTGGAAGGCGTGTTAGATTCGGAATAGTGAACCGGAAGTCTTCGGTCTAGGGAACAAGAGATTGACGAGACTGATTGGTGCGTCGACCCGACACGTGACCGGTTGCCGGATCACCGTCCGACCCACCAACGGCGCTGAGTCCGGGGCTGTCAATTCAGGTTCATGATTGGCTGGGGGAAAGATGTTCCGCTCCTAGATAGGAGATATGGCCAATAGGGGACACCTTGTTGGCAATACGTGGTTCGTCCACTTGGTCTTGGCTCATATGATAACGATAGCAACCTCGATCTATAACATTTCAACACACCGCAGTTCAAAGACATAAAGACGAACCCTCACAATTTCCAGCACCCTCAATGAGTCGCGCTGGGTTCAAGCAGCTTTCGCTGTTTCGGGCGTCAAAGCAATGCTTATCGACTCGATCCCTAGCAACCATTGCGAGGTGGCCGAACCACAATGCAGTTGCAAGGTCAGCACCTGTTTCTGCAACCAAGCTGAGAGCTCGACCTTTCAGCACAACACGGCCCCGACGAACGCAAGATGAAATGGAGGATGAATCAAGCTCATACAGTGAAGCTGATCATGAGCATGCTGTCATTTCCACATTTGATCTCTTCTCCATCGGCATTGGCCCTTCCTCATCTCACACCGTTGGACCCATGCGAGCTGGCAACATTTTTGTCAACGATCTTATCGAGGCCAATCTACTCCCCAAAGTCAACAAGATCCGTGTTGCCATTTATGGAAGTCTTGCCCTCACTGGCGAGGGCCACATGACACCTTCAGCTCTGTTGCTGGGTCTTGAAGGCAACGACGTGGAAACCGTTGATACCGCATACGTGCCCACCCGCTTTAATGACATCAAAACTACCAAGAAGATCTTTCTCGGCCGCGGTCTAGCAGCTGATGGATCAAAGGGTAAGGAGATCGATTTCGACTACGAGAAGGAGTTCATCTGGGAGTGGGGACGCAAATTGCCCCAACACAGCAACGGCATGCGATTCACAGTCTTTGACAAAGAGGGCTACGTCCTCGCAACCAACGACATGTTCAGCGTCGGAGGCGGCTTCGTCGTCAACGGTGCTCTCAGCATAGCACCCCAACAAACTCTTTCTCCAAATGACCCCGCGCAACTCGAGGACCCCGAATTGGAGTCGGCGGCCCATCCGGCTGATTTGGCCGAAAATTTGTACTACAAGGAGATTCGGCGCTCCGATGCCGCAGGGGATCGCAGGACAGGTTCCGAGGTCAAGGCTCTAGACGAAGCCAATGCGGGACCGACAGCTCTCCTCGGAGAGTCAGCTGAACCAACCGGACTCTCTACAGACGTCAAGTCAGAGACCAAGAGCACCAGCTCATCGCCGCATCCGCGGTATGCATTCCGAGATGCCGCTAGTCTACTTTCTCTATGTCGCAAGCACAACCTCACCATCGCTCAGCTGGTCTATGAGAACGAGAAGAGTCTGGGTTACACGGATGAGGACATTTATCGCAAGATCTTTAAGATCTGGGGCGTCATGGATGCCAGTATTCTGGAGAGTGTACAGGCGGCCCCTGGAACAAAACTCCCTGGATCTTTGAAGCTGCATCGACGAGCGCCCGCGCTTTACCGTCGCTTGACCCGAGGACTGTACCCTTCATCTACTGCGGATACATCTGCTGCTCAGCTTGAGCACAAGTTCTCAGCACCTGACCCCAACATTGGTGAGGATGGCGCTTCTCCGCAACCTGGCGCTCTTACTTCGCCATCAGGTATTCTGAGCGCTTCGCCACCAGACAAGTTTGTGGCTGGAGCTCTCCGAAAGCGTGGACCTCCACGGATACACGGTTCTTTGACCCATCCTATCGCTCCAGCTCCATCGCGCAGAACGACATTCCCAACCATGGATTACCTCTCCGTTTATGCCATTGCTGTCAACGAAACCAACGCTGACGGTGGCCGAATCGTCACTGCGCCCACAAACGGTGCCGCGGGTATCATTCCTGCTGTGCTCAAGTACACGACTGAGTTCATCAGTGATGATCCTGAGCGAGATATTCCCACCTTCCTGCTTACAGCTGCTGCGATCGGTATGCTTTACAAGCGAGGTGCAACTATCTCTGCTGCCGAAGGAGGATGCATGGCCGAAGTAGGTGTTGCCTGCTCTATGGCTGCCGGTGCCTTTGCAGCGTGTATGGGCGCCAGCCCAGAGACCATTGAGCAAGCCGCCGAGATTGGTATCGAGCACAACCTCGGACTGACTTGTGATCCCATTGGTGGTCTTGTCCAAGCCCCTTGCATTGAGAGAAACGCGCTGGGGGCTACAAAGGCTATTTCCAGTGCCAACTTGGCCCTGAGTAGCGAGACAGGTACTCAGCGAGTGAGACTGGATGATGCTATCCGTGCGATGCGTCTGACAGCCAAGGGCATGAGAAACGAATTCAAGGAGACGAGTTTGAGTGGACTGGCCACAAGTGTTCACATTAATATTCCCGTCAGCGTCCCCGACTGCTAGACGGAACTTGTATTTAGCGAGCGAAGTTATCCAACGAAAAATAGATAGTGGGATTTTAGAATAGAAGAGAAGGTTCGCTCTTTGCATACTCCGTAGCGGTTAGCTCAATCGCATTGTGGCAGGCGGGTTACTAAAAAAACAGGGACTTAAAGGAGATTAGACGAAATCATTAGTCCACTCTTAGGCCATATATACACTAAGAGTGATCTAATATTTATTTCAGCGATTAAATCAGTACCAGTATCACGTGTTGAACGTAAGCACATAATGCGGAATCCTCGACGCGCAAAAACGTAACTTCATGCAGCCATCATGTACAATCAAGAGAATAATGCTAGTGGCGAGTTGGAAGCCGATCAGCCTGCAGAACATTCAGAAGCTATTTGCTCATGCTGTTTCGACCTAAACGCTACTCTTGTTGATTCTGATAGTGCTGACGTTAAACTTGATCAAAGCGAATTCGTACTATCGATACTTCGCAATGCTGCACAACTCAGGGCAGCCGCGGCTGGCGGTTGTGAAAGCTGCACTGTTATGATCAGAGCTCTCGAGTAAGTCATGCCGTCAAGATGCATCCGTGCGCCTTAAACCGTAGATCAAACATCTAATGCGCGAAATAGATACCATAATCTGATACCCGCGGAAGCGTCTCCTTCCGGTCTCGATGCACCTAAAGACTTTAACCTGCTAGGTCAAAGCAATAATAGAAGTGTTCGACTGAGACTCCGACTTCCAATCGGCCAGGGAAACCCAGAGATATCTCTCAGCAGCCCCGGGCTACCACAAAGATTTCTCCAGTTCTATACCGACAAAGGTATGTGGTCTCAACTGATATTTAGTATCTGCCTAACATAAAAAAAAGCTCAAAGACGATCATGGAAGACCATTAAGCCTATGCCAGATATTTGCACTGACAACTTATCAAGGCAAGGGCTTGTTTTTATCAACGCTTGTCTAAGGCTGTGTCAGGAGCATCACACCCATTGCAAACAAGACGATCTCAGTTTACCATCGCGTCTTTTGGATATCGGAACTGGTGATGATACTCACGTGCGTCTGATCGAAACACAAAATGTTGAAAACGCGAAGTACACAGCACTAAGTTATTGTTGGGGCAACGATCCTTCTATAAAGACCATAACCGGGAACCTGGAGGATATGAAATCTGGGATCGCTCTTGAAAAGTTACCCGCGGCCTACAGGGACGCAATAGCACTGACCAAACGGCTTGATGTGAGGTACATCTGGATAGACGCGTTATGCATAATCCAAGACTCACAGAAGGACTGGGAAAGAGAATGCTCCAAGATGGCTGACACGTATACAAACGCCTATGTCACCATTGCTGCTGCATCTTCGTCATCTGTGACCAATCACTTCTTAAAACCACAGCTCCGTCCGCCACCAGAGATATCACACCGCGAAAGGGAAGCTTTCACCGCGATTCTGTCGGACGCTAGTGGCAAAGAGCAGGTCTCAGTCAAAGCGAGGCTCATGCAGGCGACCGGCGCCCACTGGCTGTGGCAAGATTCCGGCAATGATGAGCAGCCACTCATAGAGCCTCTCACTCAGCGAGGCTGGACTCTGCAGGAGAAGGTTCTTTCGACACGATTCCTTTCAATATCTTCAATGGAGATGGTCTGGACATGCAAAGAGCAGATATTCTGCGAGTGCGGTTCGAGGTTGAATCATCAACGCGAGTTTGGTCGCACACCACTGAGTCAGATTTCCCGACGCGATGAAGCATTCAACTTTTGGCACAAAATTGTTGAAAACTACTCCAAGAGAAAACTCACGCAATCTGAAGACAGACTCCCAGCGATATCTGCCATAGCAGCCATGGTGCAAAAGAAGGTAGAGTCAGAGTATATCGCTGGACTATGGGCTGGCAATATTGAGCTTGATCTTCTGTGGCATAGAGCTGAGCCAACACGGGCGCCCGCAGCCAGCTCGTGTTACATTGCGCCGAGCTTCAGCTGGGCCTCGATTGCGGGCGAAATAGATTACATGTGTTTTCGGAACGGAAAATGGCCGTATGAAAAAGCTACAAAGGTTATTGAAGTCACTTCGGAAACTGGGCCTGATGCGCCGCTTGGAAGAGTCACTAGAAGCAAGCTTGTCTTGCAGGGTCCCATAGCTACGGGGCACGTCGAGCGACAAGACTCGCATGGTTGGTTCGTCGTACGTATTGGAAACGCGCGTTTATCCTTTCGCCCAGATACTATCCTTTCAACAACGGCGACAGAGGGTGGATCAGAAGTGTCAGTCTGCAGAAGACCCATGGAGCATGGCAGGGAAGAGCTCAGACGTTTACTAAAGAGGCAAGATCCGACGGGAAAACACAAGTCGGAGTCTGTGTCTCATCGAATCAAGATTCGTTGCTGGGTGCTGAGACTTGGTACATATTCTATTGGGAGACGGGGAGAAAAGGAACATGAGTGGTTGGTGTTGGGGAGGTCAGAGACTGAAACGGAATGTTTTGAGCGGGTTGGATGGGGGTTGGTAAAAAGGCATGAGGAGGAAGAGGTGTTTGCACAAGAGACAAGGACGATTGTAGGATTAGTGTGATTGAAATGAATAGTTTGAGAGATGGTAGGGTTAAAAAAGACGTTGTTATGATGGCCAGCTGCTATAGGTACGGATACTCTGTGCCTACCCTAGGTATCGGAGTATTCAGGCGAGTGATCAGGTAGGTGGAAAAGGCAGACGCCAAACCGTGGGATTAGCAGAGAAGCAACTATCTAGACGAATAAGCCCCCACCACCCGCTGAGATTGTTATCACCAAAGTGGATCGTCATGCATAGTTTGACAGGGGAATGCGAGGCCTGTTAGCCTGTCTGGCCCCAGGTCACAACGACATGAGAGAATGGCGATCGTGGACCAATTGACAAAAAGGAGCTACGGGTGACATTTTGGTGCATAGATACATTTTTGGTGGGAGCTGAAACTGAACTAGGGGGGTGTGAGAGAGAGACCAAGGAACTTTGTTTGTGGGCGACAGAAAGAGAGAGAGAGAGAGGTGAGGACAGTAGAACAGATCAGACCAGGGCAGGCAAAAGTCTGGGCACCTAATGAAATGACTATTGGAAAAAAGCAGTATCCACATTTTACAGTCCATGCCTTGTTGATCGGAAACTTGAGCCAAGCCAAGCCAACAACCCCCAAGCCCAAATCAATGACAGAAAGGAGACAACCAACAGAGAGAGAGAGTGAGAGAGAAAGCATGTCTCAGTCACAGTCACAGTCCAATCCGTGCGGGGTCATCAGCTAATACTGCTAGAGAGTAGGGAGGGTAGCTAATGTGTAACATTTTATTCTTTTTCGGTTGGTTGCACTTCTTTCATTAGCCTTTTTTTTTTAGTTTCTCTTTGCTTTTACTCTAGCCCTTTCTCTCTCCCTGCCGAAGAAATTTAACCTTTTCTAGGTATGTATGTGTGATTAATTAATTACTACTCTGTCCCCTCCCCTGGTATGCCGTATGCCGCCCTATACTGTACTGTGTGTGTGTGTGTGTGTGTGTGTGCTGTGCCATACCGCTGCTTTTTGTTTGCTGCCGTCAGATCTGTAGGCTTGTTAGGCTGATGCTAATGCTAATCCTAATGCTAATGCTAATCCTAATCCCAGAATCTAACTAACCCGTCGCTTCGTTTCCATCCTTTTTCTTCATCTTGTTTATTTTTTTTTAACGGTAATAAATGTCTTTTTTTTTCTCTTCTAGTTTTATCTGTTGATTATACTACCAACCAACCCTGTACCTTGGTAGGTATTTTATTTCATTTCCTTTTGTCCCGTCCACGGCAAGAGTCTTTCCTTTTTATTCTCTGCCGTTCGACTTGTCACACCTTCTTTCCGTCATTCCGTGTGAAACCTAACATGGTTGTTTTTTTCTTTTCTTTTCTTTTTCATCATCTTCAAGTCTGACCACGAGTTGCAGTAATAATTATCTTTAGCTTGTCTACTATTTCATCTGCCTACCTAGTTTGAGTACAGTACAGTCATAGCTGGTGGCCTCGACCTCTTCGATCGCATCCAGTAGGAGCTAAATGCATGCGAGCGGAGCCAGCGTAACCCACCAGCGCCCGAGGATAACACCGTCATTCACAGCCTAAGAGAGAGAGAGGGAGAGGAAGAAAGAGCGAAAGAATCGCGCGAAAAACACAAAGTCTCACTCTTGCATCATTGTCGCTTCTGTCCAAAACAACTGTCGTCTTCATCGTCTCATCCTATTGATACAGCCAGCCCCAGAAACAAAAGCAAAGGCGATTACCAAGCCCACCAACAAGCCACGTGCAGGGATAGTCAGTCAAGTGGCGTACACGCGCCATGTCAACTGCCCAGCAAATTCTCTCATTAACACACTCATCTCGAGATCCCATTTCAGCCCTTCGGCGCTCTTAAAAATTACTGCCACAGGATCGCCATCATGAGCGCCGACCCCGATGATGAGGTTATTGATCTCACATCGAGTCCAGACGCAGATGCCATCTCAACTGATTCATTACCGCGGATTCCGAATTCCTTGTCGCGCAGATACAGGCAAGGAGGCGCAACCTTTACTGCCAATCGCCATGGTGTTTTTGAGGTTCGAAATGCTGACGTGGTCCCAATCTTTGCCAATCTCGCCATGCTGACTTTGCTCTTGTTTTTAGCCCACTACCAAGAGGAGGAAGACTGATATTCTCACAAACAGCCACAAAAAGGCCCGCTTAGAGAGTACGCGAAAATCAATACACTACGACGCGGTCTACCAGCACCAGAGGGCTGTCAAGAAGCACATCATCGTCCGCAGACACGCTAAATTCTACATCTTACAATGTGACCAGCATGACATTAGCTTTGACGACAACCCGTTCTTGAACTCTAAGAAACATTTGCGCGAGGATCACGGCATTACCGCAACCGGCCATGACACTGTCATAAAGCATTTCGGCGTAGAGGTTATAGAATGTGATGATACCAAGCTTGAGCAGAACAACGCCGTTGCTGAAAAGGCTCTGCAAGATGGCACTAACGCGCTCGCCAAAGACGCTATCAAAGTTACAGATAGTTCAAATCTGCCAAAGTCACCACAGGCCAAGAGGAATTGTCCAGAGCGTCCAACACTGAAACTGAAATCAAACAGCAGCCGAAACACGACGCGATCTAATCGGCGAAAGACCCAGAATGATGAGGATGTCCCACTCGATTTGGTCCCCGGCAACGTCTACATCATTTGGTGGTTTGAGACACAACAGTGGTTCGCTGGCCTACTGATGCCTCACCAGAATCTCGAAGCCGTTGGCATCCACAAGCCGCTCGAACAGTTGGCTATTTTCAAAACTATGCCCGCATGTTATCAGTACGACACCTCAAGCAAATCGCTCTCATGGGCCAAGGACTTCGAGGACGGCGGCCCAAAAGCATCAGAACGATATTATCCATTCATCTTTTTCGAAGGCTTTCAATTTCCTGAAAAATGCCATCAGGCCTGGATCCAGCTCGACAACATTCGGCCTTGGGATGATGAAAAGTCAGCTTACATCGAGCACAGAGCAAAGGCTGTCAGATTTTTAAAAGAGCAGAGGGAGCGAAAGAAGCGGAAGAGCAAAGCACCAATAACCGAGGCCGAGACACCAGAATCCATCGACAACCACGAGCCATCACAAAATGCCGGATCCAGAGACTCCGACTGCGATGAAAATTCAGACATGTACGAATTTAGGGGCTCTTCGCCCTTGGCCGAGTCTTCAACCGACAACCAAGCAGTTCCGGAATCTAATATCGCTACGCCCGACACTATTAATGATCCAGAAACCGTAGCGGAGCTCGGCCAAAAGGAAGCAACACCCGATTTTGAGAACGACGATGCTATGATACTTGAGCAGTTGGACGGGAGTGACCAGGAAATGGTGGATGCCGATCAAGATATGGACGAACCTCCGCAATCTGAGGTCCCAGAACTCTCTGTACAACAGGAGAGAGTGCCAAAAGACCCAGACCCCGACCAAACTATACAAACGTCAGAACCGCCAACCCAGTCTGATGGAGAGATGGACCTGATTACAATTGAAGATACGACCGAATCTGAACAAGAGCACACACAGTCAGTCGACGATACTCTAGAGGAGCCAGAAGTGGCGACGACAGCAGAAGTGGCGACGACGGCAGAAGTGTTGCACAATGGGAATGATGAGGCACAGACGGACATTCATATGACAGAGCCATCTGACAATAATCCAACGACAAGGGAGCCCAGCCAAGGCAAAATTGGGACAACCACGGAGATTCAGAATGACATTATCGAGGAGACACAGCCGGCCAATATACCTGGAACTGACAGACAATCCGTCGCCGAATCCGAGCACGACGATGCATCGCAGCAGTCAGATCAAGCCCATCCTAATGAGAAGCCGCAGCCAACTTCAAGACAACGGCCTGATCAGAATCGTTGGATGGATGACGATATACGAAGAATAATCAATGGCCCGTCACCTGATAGGGCCATCATTGAAGGGGTTTCTTCTGAGATTGACTCTACGACTCAGCCGATCTTGGTACAGAAACCAGCTGCGATAAATGAACAGGCCTCAACCCCAGCGCCAGGACAGGACATCGATCTCGACAGCTTGCTAGCAGAGGGCGAAAATCTCGAACTACACATGTCACAGACTGAGCCCGCGACGCAGCAGCATGTGGAAAGCTACCAGACCAGCCCAACCTCATCCGACGATAATCGTCTTTTAACGACCTTTTCAACGCCATCATGTCGGAGGATCGCCAATTGAGTACTCCCAGGAGCTCGCCTCATATGAACCACTCTAATCCTGATACTCTTCAACCACGCGCTGAAGATACTGATATGGGTCAACAAAACTCTGTGTCTTCTCCTCAGGCGAGTGAAGAACGCTCACAGCCGTCTCCGTATGCTCAAATGGGTGCACCGGCATCTTTACACTCGCGACCTGCGTCCAAGAGCAGCAATTTGCGACAACCGTCATATGACGAAACAGGTACACCAGCGTCTGTCATACGTCAGTTGTCAGCTACTCGTAACGCTACGCGACATCATTCTAATGATGGGATGGGTCGAAGGATGTCCGTGTCTTCTAGACCGTCAACGAGAAACAGCGATATTTCCCAGCAACATCGCGATGCCGAAACGGGCCAGCCTACCCCTACCGCAGGGGGCTCCAACGAGGAGTTCCATAGCCGGGACCCTCCATCTATATATCAGATAACATCCTCACAACCTCGCTCATTATCCAGGGGACTCGACTTGCGACCGCAGGCAAATGAAACTGCGATGCGAGAAAGCCCAGTCATGTCTCAACCCGACACCCGTACAACATCGGGGGCCACGCCAGTACAAATGCCACTCCGTGGTCCCGAAACTGACCAGAACCCTCCAGAGAGGCCAACTAATTGGCTACAACAGGTGGTCGCGTCACCACCACAGTCTCATGCAGGGGGATCCCCATCTAACTCCATGCCTTTTGAGACACAGGCGACAGCTCCTTCACAACAGTCAACGAACGTCTCCATACAGGAAAACAGTGTACCTCAATATTCGGACACGGCGCCGCTTCCCGAGATGGACTCTTCACAATCACTACCAACCTCTGATCAATACCAAACATCCGTTGACCAATCTTCTTACCAACCAGCTATCGCCGATCCTCAACCTATTCGTGAAACGCGAGCCTTTTCTCCTTCGCAATTGCCATCTGCAACGCAGCAATCAGCACGAGATATCTTGCGGGTGCTCGCAGAGTCTGAAGAATCTGGCCAACTACCACGTCATAACGCTCCACTACCACCTTCTGGAGATCATCCCAGTCCAGATGCCTCCTCAAATTCGCTCGGCCAACAGGATTCATCGGCTACTTTCAGGACTCCTACCATGGGTAATAGTCATGCGTTCCAAGAAGCGATGCCATCACCGCGACAGCCCGTCATGCAACACCCTCTAGTCCCTTATCATAAACCTTCTGCGCCGCAAGTCATGCCATCACCAAGACTATCTAATGCGAGCATCTCTCGATCAAGCTCCTTATCTCAAGGCTATACAGTACCTCCTCACCAGCCACTGCCATCACCGTATCAACTAGCGGGCGAGTTACCAAGACCTGTATCCAACACTCAAAACTTTCGTACTCAGCCTTCACCACAGCAGCCCGCCATGGAACTCCAGAGGGCTCAAACTGCGACCTACGTCCAGCCTAGGCCAAACACAACAGTCTCCACCCCATACACAACTACAAGCCTGCCACCGCCAAGTACTCTTGCTCAGGGCCCACCAATGTTGCAAGTGAGTGCTTCACCACGGTTGCAGGCCATGGAGATCTCTCGTCCCAGCTCAGCCGTGCAAGATAGTAGGACCCCAACATCACCTCGACAGTACGCGATGAGATTTGCACAGCCAGTATCTACTGTTCATGGGGCACCGCTAGATACAGCCCTCTCGCCTCGCATGGTTCTAGGGGGTCCATCCCGGCCAGGATCCTTCGTTCAAGGACAATCTTCAACTGTGAACGCATCACCTCAATTGGCCACCAGGGAGATTTCACGACCTAGTTCTGCTATGTACGGGCAACGTACACTGCCAGCGATGCCCTCGCCGCGACAGGCTCCAATTGTCATGCACCAGTCGATGCTTTCCACCCATGGACGTGTGCACCAACCACTTTCGACCTCATCGCCTCAATTGCCAGCTGCTCAACTTCCTCGATACAACAGTGTGAGCTACTCCCAGTCAGGACCCCCGGCGATGACATCGCCACGACAGTCTACTGTTAGTGGCTCCCAACCTGGCTTGGTGACGCCACCACTGCCTGCATTGGCATCACCTCATATTTTAGGAGCAACTGCTCCTCCTCCTATGACTGTTCAAGGCATGCAAGCCCCGGAGCCAACCCACACCTCTTCCCGTCCAGGGCAACCGATAGAACCTCCTAGACCCATATCTCAGAGCTCTTCAAACGGGCCCTTGCCTCCATTACAACCCCGAGGAAGCAATTACATTCCTGCTTCACAAACACATCGGAGCCATTCTCCACCCGCCCAGACGCGCAATGATACTATGGGCCATCCTCGCAGACACTCCCGCCAATCTAGCCAATCATACTCTTACAGAGGGAATCCCCAAACCTCAAACTCAACACCAAGATCTCACGCGCCTGCATACCAGGTTCCAGTCCAACGACCTAATCCGGCCCAGCATTCTAGTACCCTTCATGATTACCTCCCTCGACACGTTGTTGAAGCGCTGATTGAGCAAACTGGAAGGAGCGGCAACGATCTCAAACCTTGCAGTTTCCTTAACTACCAGACTATGTACGAATGCCCGTTTTGCCGAGCAGGAATGCCCGAGCAGGCAGTCTTTGTTCGGCATCTGCAGAGGCTTTGTCCTTATATCAAATACATAAACGACAAGAGACCGGTGGCATAGTTCACTGTTGATTCGTCGTGGCAACTTTCTAGTTTACGTACATATCGTTACTTATCTCGGAAGTTCGTCATAAGTAGCGTGGTGTTTTTTTTGTGGTGGCAAGGAGGAATAAGAGAAGCAATCGTGGGCAAGTCACAGTCTTGGCATAACGTGTAACGAGGTATTGCTTCTTTTTTCGCATTAGATTAGTCTTCCAGGAGAACATGACACGGAACAGCGTGTTGTTATAATCACATAACATAATAAAATGAACAGATGATACTTAAACATTCATGATATGTTATGTCCTTGTGTGGCAGGACATCTTCCAATTCTTGTAAAATCTTCATCGCCTCATCATGTGCTTATCATATTTACGACCACTGTTGTATTTGGGGCTATCCTTATGGATTTAAAATGCACAATCATAGGTAGATCTAGCGATCAAAGCATTTCTCACTAACCCCCTGTGCCATAAGATGTAGGAAGGCTATCATAAGTTCCAGTTGATGTCATTTCACTTTTCATCAGTTTTGGAGTCACTGACTGCCGTGCCTTCGATACCAGCCGTATCGATACCCAGCTGAGCTGTGTCCCAGCCCTGTGTTTGCAAATATTCGCGGAACTTTTGGTCTTCAAGAGTAATGGTATCCTGGCCGATGTGCGGGATGCAGAAGAAGACGATAAGTGCTGAGAGAATGCAAAGACTGGACGACACCCAGAAGGGATACTGTGCGCTTTGAGTTTCGTTTCCTCCAGCAGCCTGGATGTACGGAAACACGTATGTTCCAACAAAAGCACCAATCTTACCGACTGCAGCTGCAATGC
The DNA here is from genome assembly GCF_000240135.3 of Fusarium graminearum PH-1. NCBI lineage: Eukaryota > Fungi > Ascomycota > Sordariomycetes > Hypocreales > Nectriaceae > Fusarium > Fusarium graminearum. Next base: position 6,293,104 of record NC_026475.1, on the reverse strand, counting down.
CGTAGTAACGGCCTCGCACTCCAGTGGCGCACGTCTTTGCTGCTAAAAGACCAATGTTGTTTCCTGGGCCTAGTTCACCAAGGGCTTGGAAAATGCCAAACACGACTGCGAATGCAGCGACCTGGCTCGAAATCTTGTCGTAAACGCCAGCCATGATGAATCCGACGATGGCCTGGAGTGTTACTCCGAGGATTAAGGTGTATCGAGGACCAATCCAGTCGCTGACAAAAGCTCCAATCAAGGTTCCTGGGAGATAGAACATGTTGACGACAGTGTTCCAGCCGAAGACGGTTGTGAGGGGCGCATCGTCGCCATAGATGCCGGAAAGGATCGAAGAAGAGTAAATACCAAAGGCGTATGAAGAGAACTATATATGTAAGCCAGCGGATAGCACAGGGGCATAGGGGAGGCTTACGTTGTAGAGGAACCAGACAAGACTGACCTACAAGAGTCTGAACCAGTAATATTTCAAGACCAACCAGTATGGTGTTTGGCGCCTCATGGACTGCTTTGCGAATTCCTCAGGCTCCTTAAGCCTCAGTCGGAGGACGAACAACACAAGGGGAAATACAACCCCGATACCAAGACTTGTTCGCCAAATGGTGCCAAAATTGGCGTTGTGGGCTGCGGCGGCAACAACATCTGTGAGGTGTCAGTGAGAGCTTGGTGGAAGATATTAGAAGACTAACAAGGAACAAAGGCACCAATGACAAAGCCAAAGTCGATCATCGAGTTTGTGAAAAGAATGAACCACCTGTTTCTGGTGCCTTTCTTCATTTGACCACTGGACTCGGCGCATCCGACGCTGCCTGCTGGGTATTCGCCTGGGACAGTCAGCGCACATTTCTTTTTCACAATTGGGACAATTGAGCCTACCTCCGATTCCAATACCGACAAAGAATCGCCATGCGGTGAGCATGTTGAACATCCCCACGGGTTCCCCGTGCCAGTACGATCCAGCTGCCAAAGCAGTGAAGATGATAAGAATGACCGTGGAAACCATGAGAGTGTTGGTTCGCGACCAATGATCAGCAAGGAAGCCAAAGACTAGCTGGCCAACAACGGTGCCTGCAAAGGCAATATCGGAGACGTATTTGAAAGCATTGGATTTGACATAGACATCGCCATATTGCCTTCTAAGTGTTGTGTTGACAGAACCAATCACCTGGTCACGTTAGGAAACACAAAAGCAAGAGGGATTTATCAGGTCTCACGTTGTTGATGTAACCGTCTGAGAAAAGACCGGCACCACAGGCAAACACGGGGAGAGCAGTTTCAATCCAAGGTCGCTGGGGGATATCATCTTCCGGCACGTATGACTCATCATTGTGGCGAGCTTCATCCGAAGCGTTGCTATCGGATTTCTTGCCAAAGCCTAACATCGTGAGTATGTGCACAGACACTCGGTTAACAAGAGAAGTGGTCGGGATGTCGTGTGTAAGGATGGGAAGAAAATGTGCAGGCCCAGTTACAGTTATACAAAGCGCAGGAGCAAACCAGGGTCACGTTGCGCGGTCCAGGGAATTACCTAGTGATGCCTCGGGTAGCAGAGGAGGAAATGGCACGGTGTCACAGGATTTCTGGTTAACGCGGGAGGAACATGTCTGTGAGGTAATGGGAGGAGATAAGCTTGCCAAAGGGTCAGGATGTAACCAACAATAGCTCCACTGTCCCAAGTCCCAAGTCCTTTTTCAGCAGCTCGTAAGACAAGCTCTGCGAATCATTACGTACACGAGGTAAGGGTAAGTACCGTAGGCGTAGGTATCAAATGTTGGCCGTCGCAGTGACCGAGTGCCGAGTAGGTATACTCGGCGGGTCCGTCAATTGACTTTTGACGATGCACATGGGATTCCCTCCCATGAAGCGTTGATTTATTACCGCGTTGGGCGCCGTGTGGCTTGCTACTCGGCTCAAAATTGCCGGTAATTACGCCGCCATGTAATTCTGCAGCCTGTCAGAGTCTACGCTACGACGGATGTGTAAGGTGGTTGGTCCTCACTGCTATCAGCTGGCATTTCTTGTCCAATGTACCGGTACAGAGATGATGGTTCCCAGAAATTAAGATGAGAGTTTATATCTGTCGGTTAATCAAACGGTTGGAGAAGCGAGTTTGCCCGACATGTCCAGGGGTTAACGTCTAAAGATGTTGCGCTGTTAATTGCAGAGTACGAATCCCTTACTGCTTTCCGATGGAAATACACCGGGCACACGAGCTCCTCCCGTAAAGGGTTTCACCGGCTGAAGAGATGCAGGGAAGAAGCCGATGTAACGTTGGTTTCGGAGCTTGCGAGAGTCTTAGGATATATACACCAAAAAGAAGATCTACGTCATCAGCAGCCTCTATAGCTCAGTGGTAGAGCGTCGCACTCGTAATGCGAAGGTCCATCGTTCAATCCGGTGTCGAGGCATGATTAATTCTTTTTGTCTCGTCAGCACTGAGACCACTATACTTGAGTTCATTTCCAGCACCATCACTACTGGGTTTATTGTTTTTATTTTTCACGGTGCATAAATATGTCATCCACAAGCAAAAATACCATCGCTGGTATCACATCTTCAATTAGCCCCAAACACAGTTGACCACGGCGGTCAAGGTTTCAACTACCTTACAACATATCCAATTCTTCTAGAGCCTTTTTGAACCTAATTTGCTCCAAATTGCCTCGACGACGCCAACAGCGTTGTCCATAACAGGCACGTGTTTGTCACAGGGATTGGGTCTCAGTACCTGTTGGACAGTGGCGTTACCCTTCACTACTAAACACATGGATTAATTATGCAGGGATCACATGCGATACTCATTCACTAGTATGAAGCTTGTCAAATAAATAGATCATATATCCTTAAGCAGACTGCTAAAGTCCGACGGAGTCCTCAGGGTTCCAGAAAAAATGTCCGCTAAAAGCATAAGGAATGAAATTATTAGGATATCCTATGCCGCTTAGACTATACTCTTTAGGCTATTTATTTCTGTATCCTAAGACTTAGGGGTCAAATTTTCTACTACCCAGTAGGGAGTCTATGATATCTGACTATCCCAAGCGACGATGCCTGCGGTCAACTTCGTAACTACTGATTCAACACAAGGCACTTCTTGGACAACCGTATCAACCGGAAACCACCCCTGTTTCAACCTTCTTTGGCAGCGATGGCAACACATCCCGCAAATCGCATCACAGTCTCGCCCCTATCATTCTTGGAGATCCCGTCACTATTGACAAGCTGTTCAACAATATCATCAAGGGCCTCCTCCCACTTTTCTTCGTCCTCATGAAGCCAGCCAGTCGGTAGAACGCCCAAGTAGCTCCATGCTAACTGTGCCCAACGCCTTAGGTCGGGAATGGTGACAGATGCATCCTTGTGGTATATCTTTGTCTTTTCAGGATCAAACCCAGCATCTTGCAATGCCTTCCTCATATGTTCCTCCTCAAATGACATGTCTTGGAGTAGCATCGGGAGAGGGGCATTCTCTCCACGTGTTCGGCGATTAGCATGCTTAAGGGCATCTGTGTGTGGCATTTCGTTCCACGTGGATACCATGGCCATGCCCCCCGGCTTAAGGGTTCTGTGTACTTCCTTCAAACCATGTCTGGCGACGTCCATGGAGTGGAAAGCAAAGTTGTTGAAAGAGTGAGAGAAGTGGTTGGTCGAGAAGTCGAGATCCTGGTCCATGATTAGCACAGCATTCTTCAGCATGATCGGGTTGAAACTCACACGGGCATCCATCACATGTGCATCCAATGGCCATCTGTTCAGTTTGGCCATCTGTTCGCAGCCCGTCACAAATTGGGGGTTGATATCGGTTGCCTGAATGCAAAGTCCTTCGGCAGATGGTGGAATCTTTGCCATGATAGCCTGGGACACGACTCCAGCACCGCACGCATTGTCGTGGATAAGATCGGTGGATTTAAATGGAGGAAGTAGGTTAAGAGAGTAATCAATGATGGTCTCGCTGACGTTGCCCATCAGCTCGATCAAGTGTGAGGCCTCATACTGAGTCACCTGCTTTGGTTGGTAGGGGGAAGACATTATGTATAAAAATGATGTAGCAGATATGGGACAAGTTTGGAAATCATCAAATTCATGGAAATTAGTCAGTTATATAGATCCTCATGAGGGCTTACAAGAATGAGGCGAACGGCGGCGATGACAGCGAAGCAAGTTCAAGAAAAGCAATGCAAAGCGGGGCAATCCTGTACAAAAAGGAATATTATAGGTCATCAGGTATGTCGTTCAGCTGCCAAGCATCTTGTAGCGATTCATGTAAATTCTCTAGACAATCGCATACTTTTGATACCTCATTGTAAGCTGATGTCGGGCTTTGGGAGTAACGCCGAAATCCCAAACCAGAACATCTGACTTATATTGACCAGTCTTACTACCAGCTCTCTTCAGATTCGGAGACTTTTGGTGCTTTACTGTAAGCTGATGTCAGGCAGTGGGAATAGGCTAAAATCCAACCAGAACATTTGACTTATATCACCCAATATTTCCTCCATTTGACTGACACACAATAGCCTACTATGCTAGAAATGGACTTACCACACTACCTCCAGAGTGCATCCTACCACCAAAAGTTGGAAGGTCCAAACTTGACTAGTTCTATCCAGATAAAGGTTCGTGAGATAGTGAGTCAAATCTGCTGGATGCTAGGACACAACTCTGTCTGCTCGAAAATATCAGATACCGTTTCTAACATATCTCAACTGAGACGTCTTGAATTTATATAGCAACTGTAGATTGCCTCAGCATATAGTTAATTATAACTGAATTCACCCGCTAAGTGAGCCTTCGAGTGAGGTTACTCGGTGTGGTTTTCCATGATACCGGGCATCAATGGTTAATTGTAAATCTAACCTCGCAGCAGAGAGTAAAACGCGATAACGAAGTCCCAAAATTGATAAAGTATCACAGCCCGAGTAAGGGTAGACCATCTTATCATAACCAATGAACTGCTATCACGTCTAATTGGATCGCATGATGCGAGATATTGGTGCAAGAATCTTTCTCCGAGCCATTTAGCGCTGACATCAACTCCGCTGCACCTGTTACTCACCGCAAAAACGTAAATCTGATTCGAAAGGGTTTCCTTTTGTCAACCTCGCTAGACTTATTGGCAATACCAACCTTGTTTGCTTGCTAAAAATAACCCCAAGATGAACGCCTCTTCCGAGCTCTTTGTCAGACTCCCCAATCGAGTACGCATATGCTACCAGACTTTCGGCGATCCTTCAGATCCTGCTGTCATTCTTATTCCAGGTAAGAATAAGAGCCTTCTTCTCTGGTGAGTACTTTGCGTTCTGACTTGTTCGCTAGGAAATGCAGGCTCAATGCTGTTCTGGGCTGAGCCTCTGATTGAGAGGTTACAATTTGGTGACGATGGCAGGAAATACTTTATTATTCGCTATGATCCACGAGACACTGGTCTCTCACAGGAGTTTCCAGTCCCGGCAGGATACTCGATTGGGGATATGGCGGAGGACGTGGAATTACTTGCTGACCATCTAAATCTCACTGACCCAGGCAAAGGCTTCCACCTCGTCGGTGTTAGCAAAGGGGGCCCTGTAGCCTATACACTCTCTGCACGGAGGCATCAACAAGTCAAGAGCCTCACGCTTATGTACACATCTCCAGGTGTCAGTCCTGAGTTACCCATCAAGGGTGGACTTGACCTTGGCTTCCAACCCATGCTGGCAGGGTTTCCAAACTTAAAAGAGACTGCTATCCAATCCGGAATGAAGATGTACGACGCTCTCACTACCCAGCCCGATGAAGCAGAAAGGAAGGAGGTTGAGAAGCAGGTTACACGAACAGTGGAGCGGGAGTACAAGCATGGCACGCTATTTAGCAAGGGGCCGAATCATGGTTCTGCATCACACGAGAAAGACGGCTGGCCAGGAGTAGATATGCTCAAACAGGTCAAATGCCCGACTACGGTCGTACAGGCTGGAAAAGACCAGACATTTGGGGAAATTCACGGCCAGGCGCTTGTTCAAGCCATACCTGGTGATGTCGAGTATGTGCTATGGGAGGACGTGGGTCATGAATTGCCAAGACGAATTTGGGATCGGATGGCTGCCCTTGTTCAGAAGACTTGGGAAAAGGGTGAGAGCGCTTAGGAGACCTGGTGTAACGTGAGAAGACTTTGAGCGGCTGGAGGTTCCGAGTTAACTTAATCGCCTCGCCTCGAAGCATTGAATCCTCCTGGTGGGGCATTTTGTTGTCATCAAGTCCTGTTTCACTACCTTGTGCATGTCTCAGCACAGTGCAGCTGTTGAATATCTTCAAGAATTTCATCAAGAACAGCAATAGGGAGGGGTTGCTCCTCTTTCCCGCCGTGACTCACGATATGGTTTTTCGTGGAGAAACGGCCCCGTCGGTTGTTCTCGTTTATTGATATGATATTCACGTGGAAGGTATGCAGGCGTTTGCACCATCATAAACTTAGGTTAAATACAACATCAGTGATTCACTGGACGTACCTTGGCAATTCCGCTCACCTTGACTTCTCTGGTCCTTGGCGCCTGTGAGAGGCTATATAAATCAGTCCTCTTGCATCCAACTTTGCCTCAACTTCTCTTCCAACCATCCACCTTCACATCACTCTTTGAACTCTCTACTAGTCTTTCAACATGCGCTTCAGCATCATCATCATCGCAGCCTTGCTGCCTTTCGCCTTCAGCAAGGTGACCTACAACAAGTGGAAAGGGTATTCGATTGAAGCCTCCGACCTGTCTCAGGACGATGTCACGAAGCTTCTCAGCGGGATCCATCATATTCCCCTCGGCGAGCACCAGGACACAATTGAAGTGGCAGTCCATCCAACAAGCGTCCACAACTTTGAAGGCCTTGCCTTGAAGTCCACTCTCTTCATCGAAGACATGGCTGAAGAATTTGCCAAGGAGGGAAACTTCGAAGATTTGACCGGTAAGATATTCTTCACTACAATTGACGACAGACTAATCGTTCATAGCTGCGCGCACTCATGACCGTGTCAAGCTCGCCCAGCCCGACAAATCCTACTTCAAGTCCTACCACAGCTTCGAGCAGCACACCCAATTCTTGAAGGATCTCCAAAGCTCCTTCTCCAAGAACTCCGAAGTCTTCTCTACTGGTAAAAGCGTCGAGGGTAGAGATGTTCAGGGCATTCATCTCTGGGGCAAGTCCGGAAAGGGCAAGAAGCCTGCCATCATCTGGCATGGAAACGTGCATGCTCGCGAGTGGATCAGCAGCATGGTGAGTAACTATTTTGTCCATCGCGGTGATGATGGTTTCTGACACTTCTCAAAGACAGTCGAGTACCTGGCATGGAAGCTCGTTCAAGGTTATCATGACAAGAACAAGCTTTCCCTATCTATCATTGATACCCACGACTTTTACATTCTGCCAATCGTCAATCCTGACGGTGAGTTCAAATAGCTTCGGAAACTTTCAAGCATACACTAACTTTGCTGTTTAGGATTTGTCTACACCACCAAGTCTGATCGCTTGTGGCGTAAAAACCGCCAGTCGACTCCCTACAAGAAGTGCGTGGGTACTGATATGAACCGAAACTGGCCCTACAAGTGGGATATCCCCGGTGGCTCTTCCACAGATCCTTGCGAAGAAACATACCGGGGTGTCAAGCCTGGAGACACTCCCGAGATCAAGGCTTTGACAAACCACACCATGGCGATTTCGCAGAAGACGGGGATCAGCTCCTACATCGACTGGCACTCTTACAGCCAGCTCATCCTCTTGCCCTACGGCTACACTTGCGATCAGAACGCGACCAACATAGACTACCAGATGGAGCTCGCGGGGGAGGTTGCGAGCGCGATTGAAGACTATGAGGGAACATATTTCGACTACGGCCCTACTTGTCAGACTATCTACCAAACCTCGGGTGGTAGTAGCGATTGGGTTTACGATGTTGCTGAAGCCGAACTTGCTTGGGGCATTGAGCTTCGCCCAGCGCGATTGAGGGGCGATGGATTCGTTCTTCCGCCCAAAAACATCATCGCATCAGGTGAGGAGATTTGGGCTGGAATGCAGGTCTTGTTCAAGAACCTCGTGGAGAAGGATAAATGAGAGTGAGGAGGGAGTTCGGAGAAGAGCATCGGAAGGGCTTGTTGTAGACAAGGCCTCTAGGATTTCCACTGTTCTGGGAAACAGGTACGGCCAAGGTGAATCGAGACTCGATTTCACTGCCATTGGTAGTCAATAAAATCAGTCTCTGAACCTTGAAGCTGGTGATGTTGTAGCAGACGATATAGTGACTGATATGTGCTTTGTCAGCAAGCAAATCGGTGAGATGGCCGAGTTGGTTATGGCGCCAGGTTAAGGTTAACCTTAACACCAATTTCCTGGTGGAGCAATCCTCCTGGGTTCGAGTCCCAGTCTCATCAAATGTTCTTTTTTTCTTTTTTGCTGATTTCGTTTTGGATACTCTGTACAGAGTACCATCTTTGGATCTACACATGTCACCTCTCTTCGTGCTAGGTTCAGAACTTGGTGATTTTACCCGAGTTGCCCCAGGGACCGCGGTGCGCAAAAGATTTGGCACATAAGATACGGTAACGCAGGAGGTTGGTAAAGGTGGTCATGTCTCACATGTTGCGGGTGAATGTGCCAAGCCAGATCAACCAACCACCCACATTCTTAGTCCCTGAATTAATTTGTCAACCTGGAAGCACAATTCAGCTCCTGCAAGGCCTGGCGGGCATACCGTAGCTGAAAAGAAAATGAGCCCATGAATATTCGGTCAGCATGCAATTGTCAATAGTGCTGATATTATGGCTGCACTGATAATCTTACTTGATGATACGGTTCAAACCCAAGAGTTCAAAACTTGGTTGCAGCATGGCCAGTATCTCATTTCCTTGTACAACCATGTGATATGGCACAAACTTGTAGCATTGTGGAGGGTACAGAATACAGGACCAATGTAGCACCCGAGTCTGAGACACGCGGGAGAGGGATGCGATAATAATCCCAGTCGGCACTTCGGGGACTTTTTCTTCTCAGCTGAAGAAACAAGGGCTGTCATGTTCAACCTCACGGCAACTGCGCTGACCATGCTGACCTCCAAGTACTTCGTCGGCCTCATTTGCTGACGTTCCTGCTCGGGCCCGTATTATCCTTGCATAGGTGAGTACAGCACTGTTCACTTGGCACGATGTAGCTTTGACCGCCTGAAGGATAGCGGAGATTACTGCAGATCCCAGCTCGCTCAATCGAGTCACAACAGGCAACAAGAGAATGTAAGATCTTTGGTTATACAGAACACATAACGTCTTTATCTATTACATAAAGCCCAACTCGACCAGTGACTTTTGAACAGTAACTAATTCTTACATATCCTTTCTGCGATTACTGCCAGAGATAGCTGTCAAAATGCTTCCTTCATTTCTTCTCTCATCGTTGCTGTGCCTTTCCACAGTCTCAGCTCTCCCCAACCCAATTCTGGCGGAGCGTGCAGCCTGTGACTGCACCGGCACACGTGATGGTGGTTCCAACTCCAAGGAATACATCTGTCGTGACGCTCGACTTGGCCCTTTAAAATTGCCCAGAAAACTGCCTTTGAGCACCTTTGTCGAAAGCTACAATCGTTTCGGGGGTCTGACACCAGCCCAGTTCCTGTTGACATGGACCGATGAGAAGGGAAGCTACAGATACCCTCCACAGAATGTAGGTCCATCATTGTCCTCTAAACGAGCTACTCACTGACCGATTCAGGGTTTCCAACTTGATGCTCAAGGCAATGCAATCAATGGAAGCATGATTCTTCCTGTTGGAACAATGGTAGACCGATTTGGAAGCGAATACGGTAAGTCGACCATGTAAAGCTAGGCATCTTACTCGCTCTAACTCCGTTGCAGGATCATTCATCTCTGCGGCTGCTGCTCCCTACTCACAGAGAGCGCTTCCCCCATCAAATCTGGCCACAAACCCTGATACTCCTGACTTCCCATACAACTACCACGTGTATCGTGTGATCAAGCCGCTTCCAGTAGTCGGAGGGCCCATTGCGCCGTGGTTCGGTCAGCCTGGTCTCGGAGCACAGTTCTTCACGGGGGAGTTGGGAAATATCAAGTTCTTGCTTGAACAGAGCTACATCCAGGCGGAGGATCCCAAGACTCTCGTGCACAAGTCTGATGGTTGCGCATAATGCCTGAGTTTTCAAGTGCGAGTTTATGGTAGATGACCTTACGAGGAACGTGGTTTTGATTTGATTCACATTAGATAGTTTCGTAGGGTTAGTTTATAGACATCGGATTGTTCCTATGCATTTTACGTTCTCCTTTTCCACGCCTCTAAGTGAAGTCCTTCTGAGCAAACTGAATGAAGCTATCTGTCCCGTAGACATACAGCTGTACATCCATAAGTAGGCAGGCGGGTAGCTAAAAAATAATTAAAAAATAGACTTCAAGCAGTATAGACGAGATCATTAGTCCACTCTTAGGCGATACATACAATAAGAGTGATCTGATATTTATATTAACTACTAAATCAGTACCGGGTTTTATGCAACCTACCTCGTAGGTTCATACATATCTACCTTTTCTTTAGCGGGTATCGCCGTTGGCTTTGCTGAACTCAGATCAAGGTTCGTTCTGGCGAGCTACGAGAAATTAGAGTTTTGTGACCGCTGGAAACGTGCTCCGAGTACGAAAATTACAGCACAGAATATGTTCCTAGCCTGCACAGAGCTGTGGCGCATCTCTCATTAGAAAGGGAAGAGCAAAATGCATTTTTCAACTCTTGACAGAAATATCGCCTTCTCCATAAAACACAATCTCTGAACAGCAAATGATAGCCATGCATCTGTTCGATCGCCTCTGACCACTAACCCCATGGAGTGATGCGATCCGTACTATGGGGCGATAATGTTGACCATGGGACGCTAGCGGCGTTAAAATCAGCGATCTACCTATCACTGAGCATACATGCGGTTACACGGCATCTGGATTGTAACGTTAAACATTAAAACCCCTCGTCGTCTGAGAAAGTTGGGCCTCTTATTCCAACATCTCATTTCTCTTTCTACAAACAACTGTTTTTTTTTAAAATAAATAAAAAGATGGCCTCACATTCAGATTCAGTGACGGCAAACCCCAAAGATGTGCATGATGATCCTGTCAAGCAGGACGTTGGTACAGGCGTTATAGTGCCCACCTTGGCAGAAGGCGATATGCCTACAACCTCCAAGTGGGAAATCTGGAGTTGGTACGCCTACTACATCGGTGCCAATGGACTCGCCCTTTTCAACTTTGGTCCAACTGCTTTTCAAAACCTGCTTTCACAGGCGGCGCCAAAAGATACCGGTCTTTTACCTTTCGCTGGCCGTGAACGAGATGTCAACAGTATCGTTCTACTCGCCAATGGCATATCATTCGCTCTACAAGCCGTTCTCTTCCTCATCATCGGAGCATATGCAGACTTCGGAAGTGGACGACGATGGATTTTGGTGGTATGGTCAATTATTGCCTACGGAATCGGGTTTGGGTGGCTGGGAGTTCACGACCCCAGTAAATGGCAGACAGCGACAGGCTTGTACATCGTCGGTCTGATCGCGTACCAGATGACGCTCACATACTGGACGGCAGCATTCCCCTCTCTTGCACGAAACACACCTCAACTTAAGGAAGCAGCGCTGCAATTCGAGTCGGGTGACATCACGCAACAAGACATGGACCGAAAGGACGAAATGGAAAGGAGCAGACTCAGCAACGTCGCTTTTTACATCCAGTCCGTTGGTGAAGTTGTCATCTTGGCTATGATCGTGGGTGTCATGTTCGGCGTCAAAGTTGACAAGAGTCCAGAGAACAATAACTGGGGACTTTCAGTACTGATAGCATTTGCAACTGCTTGTTGGCTCGTACTCTCAATCCCTTGGTTTCTCATCGAGAAGAAACGTCCCGGCATGAAGGTCCCCGATCACTTGAACATTGTTACAGTCGGGTTCTGGCAGCTTTGGGAGGCTCTCACGCAAATCTGGCACTTGAAGCAGAGCTTGATCTACCTTGTTGGGTATTTCCTCCTGGGAGACTCCCTCAACACTACTGTGACGGTCATCGGCACACTACAGAACCAGGTTGTCAGTTACGAGACTCTGACTCTAACCTACCTTCTCATCGTCGGCATTGTTGCTCAAGCTGTCGGAATTGGTGCTTTCTGGATGATCCAGAAGAAATTCAATCTTAGCGTCAAAGCCATGTTCAACGCCGTCATGGTCTTCATCATCCTTTTAGATGGATGGGGCATGGTTGGAAACTGGACCGATAAGTTCGGTTTCAAGAATGTCTGGGAGATTTGGCTATACCAAGCATTTTACGGACTCTTCGTTTGTCCATGGTACAGCTACTCTCAAATCATGATCAGCTCTGTCACGCCCCGAGGCCACGAATTCCTTTTCTTCTCTCTGTTCAACATTATTGGCAAATCCTCAAGCTTCATCGGACCATTTATCAGCAGTGCTATTATCGATGCTACTCCAGGAGGCACCAACAATAGCGCCCCCTTCTATTTCTTGTTTGCTCTGAGCTTGGTTAGCGCAGTTGGCATCTGGTCGTTTTTGGATCTGGAGAAGAGTGCAAGGGAGCAAGAGGCATTTATTATAGAAGAGAAAATCCGCATGGGCGAGGACTCTGATGCCAGCAAAACCAATTAGATGCTTTTATTGGGTCGTTAAATAGTTCAAATAAGAAATACGAATACGTTGTTGCTTTCCTATCTCTCGCTTTATGCCTGCGCCACATCTTGGATGTTTCTGAAAGTAATGACAGATGTGCCAGTCTAGTGGACAACAGAAAAGTTGTCCTCTTGAGTCTTAGCGTATAAAAATAAATAACATAAAAAGTGTGGTCTAAGTAGCATAAGCTGACCTACTAATTTCGTCTCTTACCTTCTAGCGACCAATTTTTCTGATATCCTGAGCCTGCCCCTGAGGTCAGTGCATTATCAGCGGGGTTGATATCGACGATAGGGATTAATTCGCCCCATTCCGGGGCACTTTGGCTCAAAAGACACCTGTCCTGACATCAAACGAGCTACCCTACGACAACACTTTGATGATCGAGATTTGACATCAAGCAGCGCCATTCTTGTTGTTTTCGTCTCTTCTACTAACCTACGGTAGAATATGATCGATATTACTTTTCGTTTATCTCTTTTGTCGTGATGATGCTGGCCCTCGTTGTCCTCTAGCTGCGTATTCACCCACGACAATGCAGCTCGGTTCCTGTCAGACTGCACCTACCAGCTATCGCTGTCATTCAAGACTGCCCACATGTGACGTAACAACACAGTCAGAAACATTTGAACATATAACGACAACATCACCATATCGTTACACCAGTGAAGGTAAAGAATGACTTAAGCAATCCAAGATTGAGCACTGGGACTCTGTCAATGTAGACGCTGTTACCAACCATATATTTCATCAATAGCACCGGTCGCGTGGCCCAATGGCAAGGCGTCTGACTACGAATCAGAAGATTCTGGGTTCGATCCCCAGCGTGATCATTTCTTTTGCTCTTCTTGACATTAAATATCTCAATTCTTTTTGTCTTATTCACACGCAATGAAAATGATAATCAGCCATTGGCGTTCATAAACAGACGACACTTTATTAGCTTTTCTCTGATCTTAATCTATTAAATAATTCTGTAACGCCCGCTGCCTTCCATGCAATCTATGCTTTTCGTTTTAAAAGTTGAACCTTCATCTTCTTCAATCGCCTGCTCTCAAACGCCTTTGTGACCCTCCAATTACTGACAATCATGACAAAAACAATCAAGAAAATGATAACCGCTCCTATCAGTGGCACAATCAATGCAAACACTGTCAAGAAGTAGCTGGCGTTTTGGAACGCTGGTTCGTCGACCAGGCCATCGACGCTTAGTCCCACTTGCATCGCCGTGAGCGCGATTACAACGTAGGCCAGGATACCTGCCAACACTGAAAAGTTGTCTCGTATAAGATCGCCATAAACAGTATGAGAAGCAACTCTTGAGTAGCCGCGCAGCAGAAAACCTTTTCGAAACGCGTAGATTTTGTTGAGTCTGCTCAATCTCAACTCCCCGTACCAATAGCGTGGATTCACGCGATCGTATCGATGACTCTCGAGAACCTGAGCGGCAAAAGCCTTCCAGCCTTCCCAAGTTACTTCTTCTGGAAGCAAGCCATACTCTTTGGCGATACGAAAGTCGCTTTTGTACGCAATAAGTGCGGTGTACGAAAAAAGAAAGCCTCGAGCCGAAGCATCAAGATTGAACTGCGTCGCGTCGTCGAGGTGTGCCGTGTGGCTGATGTTGGCCTCCCAGAAGCTTGGGTCGAGTAGGTATTTTGGCAGAGGCTTGAGAAAGATGCGATCCCTCCACCAAACCATGTGGAGCTCAGCCTGTTCGCTGATGATGATGTTTCGGGAGATGAGCCTCTGGTGATGAAGCTGCCGAGGCGGCATCAGACGCCCGCATATCCAGAGCCATTCTTGGATATCAGTCAGGCGCGAAACAGATAGTTCCCGCTCCAGAAAGTTGGGATCCGACGTAGGAGTCACAATGTCATCGTTGAAGCGAGCGCTCGCCGGTAAAAGGCTGCCAAAGTCCTCCTTCGAAGAGGAGCTAGCGACACCTAGGTAGTCTCTCTCTAAGATACGGACGGTAAATGGTGGAGCTGGAGTAGCCATGTCAGTGGTGTCCAGGCTGACCTGCGAGAATGAGTATGGCGTGGGATTTAAGATTCTTAGAAAGACGGGAACAAAGAGGGAAAACCCGTCGTCCCCTCCTCCTGTCGATGGCAAAAAGTCTTGATGTCAGTAGCTCAGCTCGACTAGGTAAGCAGAAAGCAACGGATGGCAAGGTGGAAATTAAAAAGCATCCTTACAAAGCAGGGGTCACAAGGCTGGCTAAAATCATCCCTGGCGGCTAGATCGATTCATAGTGATTGTCATTGGCTCTTCTACGCTGAAGGATCTCTTGGTTGCACTCGGAAAAGAGGGTTGTCCCGCAAACCGCACAGCCCTTTCATCCATCGTACTGGGAGAAGAGGTGGCTGTAGTCCTTGGATCTGAGAGCATTAAGCAAGTCATCAGTGGTCTTGTAGAGAGATCGCGAGTCTGAACAATCTACTATTTATAAGCACATCTGGGTAACCCCCTCACCGAGCTGAGAGGCAAAATAGGCTGAGTGGGTACGGGTACGGGTACAGTATCCAGATGACCTCCTAATTTCAGCCCAGGATTTGGGGGCTGACATTGAAACAAACCCAGACTTGGGCTTGACTAGGGCCCCGAGAAAACATGATGACTCGGTCAGCTTACTACTGGACGAGAACGCGGCCAATTTGTCTAGCTATTTCTTGCACACTAGATTTAGAAAGTGATCCGTTCCATTGCTTACTCCCCTGTCGAGCAGCCGCCTTGTGGTGCCACTCAGCCACCATACTAAAAGTTGCCTAGCATCCTGACTTCCCGCTTCTCTACCTTCAGGCTGTCAGCAAAACACCAGATGCTGTGGCCTTCATTCTCTGGAACAACACAAACTGAACCGCGAAAATGTCCATTCGTCGATCCGCAACGAGGCGTGGCCCTCCTCCAGTGGCCGCTCCCAAGCCGAGGAAGGGCTATGAGAATGTCGAGCAGGGTGTCAAGCAGATTTACCCTGGCCCCTCATCTGACAAGAAAACAGATATGGAGTAAGCAGTGTTTGGCTTCGGGTTCGTGATACAAATATTAATTGACATGGGAATAGCATTGTCTTTGTCTCGGGGCTAGGAGCTCACCCAGTAACGAGCTTCAGGCACGCTGATACCGGTTTTAATTGGGTTAGTGATGAAGATGGCATAGCTCGTGAGTTTCAGAATGCCCGTATTCTTCTTTACCACTCCGAGTCTTCATGGACCGGAGCCATCAAAGTGAAGCAATTCCTCGGAAACTTGGCACAGACTTTACTTGAAGGTTTGAAAGCGAAAAGAGAGGTAGGTCTACAAACCCGAACAGACAATGCAGAGGTTAACGATCAACAGAATGGCGCCTTCATCAGACCCATCACATTTATCGGACATAGTATGGGAGGACTTGTCATTGCCAAGGTGTGAGCTCTCATCCCATACCACGGCTTTGCTTCTAACAATTAGTAGGCTGTCTGTATCGCAGCAGCTCGACCAGATCTTTTCCCAGGCATGTTCGAAAACATAGCTGGCTGCGCATTCTTCGGAACCCCCTTCGAAGGCGCTGAAGCTGCATCTTTAGCCTGCATGATGTCCCATGTTGGAGAATTGCTTTCCCACGTTGGAGAGAAGGGGAGCGCCTCAACGGCTTCCAAACTACTGGAGCTCATGAGACCTGGTGATGAGTACTTGAACGAACTGAGGAAAGAGTTCATCCGGCTTTCAATCAAAACAGACCCCAAAATCCAGCTATATGGCTTCTACGAACAACATCCTACAACCATCAAGGACCTGAGCGGCATGCCCCAGTTTCTCCAAGCTCTCAATATTCCACTTCCCAAAAAGGTTGGTGAGTTTGTCACCAGAGAATCTGCTGTTCTGGATGGTGTGATGGAGTCGATGGGCCTGTCTGCCAACCACAGGGACCTGGTCAAATTCAAGAGCTCAAAGGACGATCAGTACATGCTGGTCCGAGGTCCTTTGAGACGCTTGATCAGCGAATCAGGCAAATGCGTTAAAGACCGACACAAAGCAATAAGGCGTGTTGATCAACTAACCGTCGATAAGGCAAGAAGAGAACTGGAAGGTGCATCAGTCAAGACCAAAAGGGAGGCTATCAAGCGCAACACTACAACGTCACCATGGTTCTTCAAAGAGCCCGAGTTTATAGGCTGGTTTGCCAAGCCTCAAGAGGCGGAAGACATGTCTCTTGTCAAAAAATGTGACTGTCTATGGGTTCGTGGTCGTGATGGTCGTGGTAAGACGAGCGCAGCGTTGTCCGCAATCGAGAAGATTGAGGAATGCGTCAAGGATGAGGATGAGGACGAACAAGAGCCCGAGTCTACACAAGTGTCTCATTGGCAATCGTCGCAGGTCTACCTCGCTTATTTCTTCTGCGACAAGGCACCAGAGTACGGTACCGCTGAGGAGTTGTTAAAGTCTCTGATCTACCAGATCATTTCCAAGCAACCGTGGGCTTCGGTGCACACCAAGTTTTTGCTCCAGAAGAAAGGCACAGGTCGTGAGAAAGCAGCTTTGCTCACTATAGAAAACCTTTGGCAGGTACTTCAGGACATTCTGTCGGATGACGGTTTTCTTGGAGCGCGCATGTACTTTGTCATCAACAATTTGGAGACCCTTTCTCCTGACGCTGCGTCCACAGCAACTCTGCTGAGTCTCCTCGGCTCGGAGGCTGAGCATGATGGTAGTGGAAGGCGTCCACTCGTGCGATGGATGTTCACAAGTGGCCAGTCTTGGGAAATCGATCAGGCGTTGCGAAAGCCCTTGGTCCGACTGGTAGATCTTGAAGACGAGAAGTACGGCGACCAAGTCCAAATGGAGCTTCGAAAGCACGCACAGAAGAAGGTACAGGAGCTGGTTGAGCACAAGAGGTATAGCAAGGCTCTTGTGTATTTTGCCAGCAGTGTCATCGGACAGCGAGCTCAGAACACGCAATGGATAGACATCACATGCGATTCCCTTGAAGATCTCCCTCAGCACGAGAACGACCTCCAAGTCCGTCGTCTGCTTGAAAGGGTTCCTCAAGAGCTGGATTCTCTTCTCAATGCTGCATGGCAGGATGTCTTTGAGAAGAATCGGTCCAAGATTGGAGAGATTAAGGAACTGTTGCGCGTGCTGGTTCTCACTTACAGAGACCCAACTGAGGCAGAGCTTGGCCTTCTTGCCGGTCTACAGTCTTCAAACGAACAAGTGTCGGAGCTTCATGATCTCATACTCAAGTGCAGACCACTCATCGTCCTGAAGACGAATGAGGGAGGCGAGCCCACCGTCTGCTTCGCTTTCCCGGTGGTCAAGGTTCACCTTCTTGACAATGCTCACAAGTTACTTGGCCTCACGGAAGATGGCATCAAGTTGCAGCACGGAATTCTCGGGTTCCGTGCTTTCAGTCATATCACTGAGGCCTTTGGAGAATTTGCCGATGAGGTTGCGGATGAAACACAAGAAAGTGTGGATGGAGACGAAGGAAATGTGGAATCAGTTGCTGACCAGGAAGAGGTTGAGGACAACCAAGATCATGAAGCAACTGGCACCGTTGATGGAAATGAGAACAATGATGACAACGCCTCCGAATCCTCAAACGACGAGGAAGAAGAGGACGAAGAATACGAGGACGAAGACCCCGAAGCGCCCAGACTCAAGAACATCGCTCTAGCTTACGCAGTCATATACTGGCTCGATCATGCTAGCCAAGCCACGGCCGATATTGCCGAAGCCCTTAGCTTGGAAGATAAGTTCTGGGAGAGGGAGTCAAAGATCCGACGTCGCTGGCTAACAGAGCTCAATCGAATGACGGCGGTTTTTGACTACTTCCAACGTGCTCAGCTCACAGGACTGCACGTTGCCGCTGCAATTGGCTTTAGGAATCTTGTCTCTGCACTATTGGACAACGGCTACGCTGAAGACATAAACACATACGATGATCTCAATAATCAACCACTTCATTTTGCTGCCTATCTTGGAAAGTCCGAAAACGTCGAGGAGCTACTTAACAGAGGAGCCAATATCGACGCGGGACAGGAACGGGATGCCTCCACTCCTCTGGGGATGGCAGCAGAAGCAGGAGATGCCAAGGTCATGACGCAGCTTTTGCAAAGGGGGGCAGATCCAAATGCTACTAGCTCTGGGAATGGATCTGTGATCTGCTTGGCTATTAAGTCTGGAAACACCGAGGCCGTGAAGCTTTTGGTCGCTCACAATGTCTCTCTATTGAGTCCAGAGGAGGAAGACGACGGCTCTGGGGCTGGGGAAGAAGATGACAAGGCGGGCGAAGAGGATGAAGATGAAGACGAAGATGACGATGAGGAAAGCGACGATAAAGATGACGAGGAAGACATCAAGGCCCCTCTGGCTCTAGCGGCCATGAGAGCTGACTTGTCAGTCTTCGAGTTTCTCATAAGCGAGTATTCTGAAAAGCTACCCGCCTCAGAGTTTGGAGTCGCACTTGTCGCAGCCGCGGAATGGGGTCGAACAGAAGCATTCACACGCCTATTCAACGACTTTGAACAATCCCAGGAGGACATACAGAAGGCTCTGTATGAAGCAACTAGATCTAAGGAGGGTCACTGGGATATTGTTACAATGATACTTGAAAAGTGTCCTGGTTTGGACTGTGATAAGGCCTTCCTATTCACAGCACAGGGAGTTGATGGCGATGACGAGATACGCATCCTTGAGGCTATGTGGGAATATACCGGAGGTGGCATCTCTTCGGAGTCTCTAGATGAGTCATTATACGAAGCGACGGATGGCGAGAATCAAAGGACTATCGAACTTTTACTGCGATATGGAGCCAGTGCCAACGCAACTGGTGAATTGTGAGTACATGAGGAAATACATACAGGGAATAGAGTGCTGACCAAACGAATCAATAGGTATGGAAATGCCCTGACAGCTGCAGCGTTCGACGGTACCATCGATATTGTCAGGATGCTTCTTGATGCCGGAGCCGACATCAACTCCGATGACGGTTTTGCCCTCCAAACGGCTGCCGAGCATAATCATATCGATGTGGTGAAACTCCTCTTGGAACGGGGAGCTGACATCAACAGACTTTCAACTCACGATGGCATGGCTGCAGGAACGGCACTGCAAGCAGCAGTTGAGAATGGCAACGAGGAAATCGTCGACGTTTTACTTGAACACGGAGCTGATCCCAACGCGGGAGGAGGCGACAACAAGTACCCCATTATCGGCGCAGCAAAGAAGATGGAGAATGGCATTTTCAAGAAGCTCGTCCACGCCAAAGCCGACGTCAACGTTGTAGGTGGCTCAGACGACACGACTCCTCTGGTCGAAGCGGCCTATTATCTACCCAAAGAGTCTCTGGAGCTCGTTCTGGACTCTGGTGCGGACATCAACCACAAAGACATCTTTGGTAACACGGCACTGATGTTGGCCGCTGTGAAAGGAGATCACGAATCGGTAGAGCTACTTCTCGAGCGCGGCGCAGACGTCTTGATCCAGGACCAAGATGGCGACAATGCATTACATAAAGCCTACAATTCAAACCACCACGAGACTATCATGGCAGTGATTGGGCATGTCTCCAAGTTGATGAATGCCATGAGGGTTGCTGTGGAATCTGGAGATGCTGGTGTTGCTGCAGTGGTTCGAATTGTGCAGAGCCAAGGACAAGAACTCAATTATGACGATCCTCCAGCGGAGGTCAAAGATGAGAGCAGACGAAGCTCTGTGTATGGGGGACTCCCACCAGATACACCGCTCGAAACAAACAAACCTACAGCAGCCAACTTCCATGCTGAGAAGATCGTCGTGGAAGAACCGCAAGTTGCTCCAGTCCATGGTTTGGCTGCACAAGACCCTGTAAACAGGCCGTTCATTCCTCCCTCTTTCGACTCCGTCCAAGACTTGTACAGTCCGGCCACAGGCATCCTCGACTTTGCCCACGAACCACTGTTCAGACGCCAATCTGAACTTGGTCCAATTTCACCGACGCAGTCACCTGGGCCGATCAAAAGGAAGCCAATTACAGGCCCTCAGGCCATGTACAAACCTTACCAGCCGGGATCGGGAGACAACGTGCGGCATTCAACTCCACCTGGATCGTTAGCAAACGCCTTCCAAGCTTATCAGCCAGGCCAGCAGCAGCAGCAGCAGACGCCACCGCCGCATGAGGGACAACCTTACTTTTCACCGCCAGAGGCCTTTGCGGCACCAAGTCAGACTTCACCTGAACCTGCGTTTGTTCCTTACGCGCCAGGTGTTCCGGGACAAGCTAGACCAGAACCAGGTCGAAAGTCGTCGCGCACGTCGTTTATGGGCATGAAGGTTCCTTGGTCGGAACACCGGTTTAACTGAGATGGAAGGGTTGGAGTGATGATGATTTATTGGGAATGCTAGACTGTATCTGATGCATCATGTCCTGTAGCTTTCCGTTGGTGACATTGTGAGGACAACCTTATCGTTCTTTGAGCATACATAGTAGTTAGCAATTAAAATTGTTGTTGGGTTTTACATTGACTAAAAAATCTCTGCTACATTCTCTTTCATCGACGAACTGTCTCGTGCTCACTCGCAGGTCTGACAGAAGCTGGGCAGTGTCTCAATCAGGAAATTGGAGTTTTGGCGATAAGAACTGTTTGTCAGCACTGAAGGATGGTGTGCTTACAGGGGTCTCTGGTTTGAGGGACTCCATCTTTCCCCAATTTCGGGCTTTGATAAGGCCGAGGTGCGCATCTTCGGACTACGGCACGCTCGCAGGGCGGTTAAAGATGTTGCGATAGATGAATGAGTCACTTTGGACTTTGTAAAAAAAAGAAGGATCGTGTAATTAATGCCAGAGTGGAAGGAGGAATACAATCGTGACTCACTCGGCCGTCGTTGAGAAATTGGGATAGAGATAGGAATGTCTGGATTATTAATTGAGATTCTTCACTGCAGGGTAGTCTCTCATACAGCCGGTCGCGATGAAAGGGTCTTCATGTCTACAGAGTTGGGAAGCGTGAGTATTATATAGTAACGTTTGACAGTAAACCTCGACAGTTTTTGCTTATTCAAGAGGCCTGTTTGTAAGGAAGTGTCGTCACTGAAGCTATTGTCAGCTTGATGGATTTGTAACTTCAACGGCACAGACTGAGTGGTTAGCTTAGAAATGGTCATGCAGCCCGGCCAAACAAGAAACACCACACCAGTATGAGCAACCCTGCATTGCTGACTCTGAGTGAATACCGTTAGTTACACCAAAGATTACAAAGGCATTTGCTGACAGCCGAAGACCGAGCACTCGATGAGTCCGAAGGATGGTATAATTATGGTGCTGAAAGATTGGTATATATCAGAGAACAAATACCCAGCTTATAATGCAGAATAGAATCAGTCTTGTATCAAAAACAACATTGCAAACCTCATCACAATCTCATAAAGAAACCCCAAGATTACAGTTATAGAAATAACAAGTCAAGATGCGACACTCAAAGAAGATGCAGATCGCTGAAAGCAATGGTAAGACTCGCTGAACCTGGACATTTTTAGCGCTCAACCCACTAACAGAGTTAGGCCTGGAGAAGCACCAACAAGCACCCAGCAAAAAGTCACAAAGCTCAAGAAACAATGGATCGTCAGGAAAGCAGCTCCAGCAACTTTACAGACTCTATCAAAATGCGATGGACCTTTACAACCAATCTGTTCTATCAGAGACAATTGAAGATATGCTACGGACCAAGAACCGACCGCGCATAACCAAAATTGTTTCACTGGGTTTAGGGAGTTTGCTTGACGCTAAGGATCAACAGCGTCGCATCAAACAGCTGGTCATGTTGATGGCCATTGCGTCGCATTTCACAATCCCCAAGAGCGCTCTTCAGATCTACGCACAAGACCCGACATTCACGGCAGTTGATGAGACTTTCTTGGCGACTCTTGGAATTGTCGTTTTAAAAACACCATCGATTGCCGATCTGGGCGAGGCGGGACAAATGATGGATGAAGAAACCCTTGTCTACAGCCCTTTCCTCACACTTGAGACATACAAGCTATTGTTGTCTTCATCACAAACTTCCGTGGTTCCAGTCAACGTGCCCATGTTGATGAGTGACGACTTTAATGCGCTCAGATTAAAATGGGACAAGCGAACTTCTGAGAGAAGAGATGTTGAAGGGTTGATTCAGGGTACAAGAGCGGGCAATTATCGCCGACGCGCGGTTAATGGTGAAGGGTTCTGGACGGACTTGGACAGACCCTTTCCGCTAGCATTGTACCTCAGACAATCGACACCGTCTCGGAACGCAGACACATCACGGAGGACAAGCGCGTTCTCGCCGTTTGAGCAATCGTCGATTCCGATATATGCTTAATTTTATCTCTGATAAAAGCTTGCAGTACTTACAGCAAGGGAGGCTCTGAAACCGCTTCCTTGCATGGGAGGAATGACCTGAGCGGTCACGAATGCAGGGCATTGAACTGGGAGCGGATGAATGCATGTTGATTTAGCCTTATCTCAAAGTTTTATTAGAGATGTCTTGTAGCAATAAAAGCCGACGTTATTGCTTTTCTGCAACTTCTTGGCAGCTGAAACTGTTGTCTTATATTTATTTTTTTGCCCTTCATTTTTCGCAGTGGTGACCACGATAAAGCTGGACCTGCTAATGAGTACATGCTAAAAAAAAAAAATGAACATCGGAGTAATGCATTTGAAGACTTGATCGGAAACCATATGAATATATCATATCGACAAGGTGATCCGACATGGTGATGCCTCGTTTGTTGCAATGTGAAACTGGCAAAGATGGGGAGCGAAGGAAAAAGAAAAAGGATCAAATTTGATCCAGAGTCATCTACAGTGCAACCAGCCCCAAGCTTGTTGGTGTTGGTGGCATTAGCCAGCCTGGCAAAAGCACGCAGACAAGGCATGCATTATTGAGCAAACTATTCGTGTCGACGCATTCGACTTTGCATTTTCTCTAGAAGGGGCTTTGGGGTTTTTAGTAGTTGTTCAGACTTCTCATCATCCTTCGTCAAATGCCTCGATATCCGGTGATCAACGGATCGCCATTGGGGTTGTTGGTGGAAATTTCCCCTGCCAAGACGAATCAGAGGCTATTGTAGCGACTAACGACCCTTTTTGCTGGATCCCTAGAGTCAATCAGCCACTGATAGACTCTGATAGTCTCGTTGTTTTGGTCTTGGAGCGCCACCATGTGCCAGCTCTAGCCCTTCAGGTGGGTAGCAAAAAAAATAGGGACTTGAAGAAATCAAGACAAAATTGTTAAGCCACTTTTAGGCTACATAAACCACTAAGAGTGATCTAAGATTTATTTTGACTACTAAATCAGTCCTGGTTTTTATGCAACCCGCCTGCCCTTCAAACCCTGGCGACATCTCCACAGCAAGCTCAAACTATTGACATTTAGCGTTGTTCCAGATATTGCGACTAAAAGGAAGAGACAGGTTGGTAGTAGCACAAGGTCAGTTGAAGCCCACGTTATTGTGTAACCCTTTCAACGCCATGCCAGGTGGCGTCAATTTGCAAGTGGAATGTCTATTGGCATTTTTCAACCCCTGAATGTCCAGTACCTCAACAAGCGATTTCCCTTTGCCCTCTTCTTTTGACCATCATGTCAAACATGTCACTCCATCACTAGACTAGCTCGTCTACTTGTGGCAATCTGTATGGAAACGAGATATCGCAACAAAAGCAACCAATTGCCAAGTCCAATTCTGGTTAAGACGCCCCGCGCAAGGGCGAGCCCAAATTCCAGTGGCTTGGATCCCTTTTTAATGCGGTTTTTAGGGGTTCAGCGCCCTTGCATCCCCTAATATATCTATATCCTCCTTGGCTGGCCGTTCCCTTCTTCTTGGTTAGCCCATTCAGTCTCTTAAACACTCTTTTTCAGCATATCGCAGTGATCTGGGTCTCAGCTGGTCAATTGAGTACCATCTGTCTGCCAGGTTAATCTGCTTCCCTTCTCTACCAACATGACAAACAATGAGGAAGCTGGCAGTTGGTGGAGCCAGATGTTTAACAACACGGGCTACCAGGAGCTGCCAACGACAATTGTAAAGGACAAAGCCGAGACCAAGGCTCAGATTATGCCCAGAAGATGTCTCCGAATGTCGACACGGGGCTTTTTACTTGTGCTCGCAACTATTTTTCTGGTCCCTACTTTCCTTACTCTTGCAGCGCTTGAGGTACGTCAATTGCAGGTGGTGAAGTGACTCGACTGACTGTCAATTGCAGGGTCGGCAATACCTTTCTGATGGAACAGCCGACGTATTTGAGATGTCCGAGGGCCAGGAACCTGTCCCACAAAGCGCCTCCGAAGTCGTCTCAGACATTTCTCAAGATTCATTGCCTGCTGCTGACGCTGTCCCTGATATGCCTGACGCCGACACGCCCGAGGTCCCTGAAATCGCTGAAGCCGGAGAGGTCAGTGAAATCGGTGAGGCCTCTGATGTCACTGATACGGTCGATGTTGCTGCTATTCCCGTCTCACCCAGCCCTCCGAAAATGCCAAAACTACTCTCTAACCGTCGCCTCGTCATCCTCCTCCCCGCCAACGCCCCTGGTGTCAACTTGTGCAAAGCCATGATCACGGCAATTGCCCTTGGATACCCCACGCCCATCATCATCAACTGGGGGAAGAGTGGTTCTCATCTTGCAAAGATCGGCGGTGTTCTCGACTACCTTGACTGGTCCGTCCGTCTCAAGTCCGGCCACAAAGATCGCTTGGGCAAGGACGATCTTATCATGGTGGCCGACAGTTCCGATTCATGGTTTCAGCTTCCTCCCGATGTTCTGATCCAGCGTTACCACGACCTCAATGCCGAGGCCGATGCACGCCTGCAGAAGGAATGGACCGGTAGCTCCGAGATGCCCATGAAGCAGACCATCATGGTGTCGGCTCAGAAGAGGTGCTGGCCCCGAGCCAAGTCTGGCTCTAATCTCCATTGCGCTGATCTTCCTGAGAGCCCTCTTCGTGAGGATCTTTACGGACCAGACACGGACAAGGACCCTGAGATGCGCATGGTCGATGTTCGCCCCAGGTACATCAACAGTGGAGCCTTTGTCGGACCTGTTGGAGACATGCGTCGATACTTCCGCCGTGTACAAGAACGTTACGAGGCTGGTAAGGCTATCCAAGGTGACCACTTCTATAGTGATCAGGGTTTCTTTGGCGAGATCTGGGCAGAGCAGGAGATCTGGCGCACGTGGAGACGTGAGCTCGGCGACAAGATCGACCAGAACCTCAACGCTTCCATCATGGTTCGTGATCAGTTTGAGTACCATGTTGGCCTAGATTACTTCCAAACCATCTCCATCCCTACCGTTTTCGAAGAGGATGATGGTGATATTGTCAATCTCAACAACCAGACTCATATCGCCGAGCGATCCAGAGAGCTTGAGATTGAACCTGCTCGTCTCACTCGTGTCCCCGACGAGATTGCGAAAGCCAAGAACCCTATCGCCCGTCTCTTGAGTGACGAAGATCGACCGAACCTTGACTGGGGCGACATGAACTTCTACGCCGATTTCTTCACCACAGCTATCCCCGTCAACATCCATCACAACGCACACATCAACAATCTCAAGAGCCGTCGTGTCTTGTGGTGGCCCCGCATGTGGTTCTTCCCTTACCTGCGGGACCTCGTCATGGCTCAGCTCAGGCAGCGCAGACAGCAGCCTCTTGGGCGGGTCGAAACCCCCGAGGGTAAGGCTGTGTACTGGGGACTCCAATCTTACAAGGAGGTCAGACGGTACATGAACAACCAGAAGCAGTTGGTGACGACAGACTTTGACACTATCTGCACGTCAAACTGGGCGAAGAAGGAAAAGCAGAATTGGTGGGATGTGGTGTTTATGGACGAGAAGGGACCATTGGAACTATGAGCATTATTTTACCGGTCGTTATTTGGGTTTGACTTTATGGGCGCTATGTAATACATATAATGAAATATTGTTATGACTGGTATAGTGAAAGTGTCGCGGTGGAATCTTGGTAGAGTGATGTCTGAATATGACTTTCTTAATCATCACATTGCCATCCATGTGTTAACGCAACTTCCTACGGTAAATGAAGTAACCAAGACATATTCTTCACATCCTTGCTCTTGGACTTGAAAGATTATGAGCTTCAATAGTTGACTTCCAAGTAAGAAGATCAACACACTGAACCTCTGCTTTGCTTGAATGCTATCTGATGGGTGCTCGAAAAGACAAACTCCGGTTTCTTCCATACATATATTTCTCTGGTTATTATCCACAAAACCAAGCTCAAATCATCAACCTTGATTTCGAGCTTTGACCCTTAGTCGACACAACGTTGGCATCGTCATAAAATCCAGCTAAAAACACCTGGTTTCAATCCATTTTTATGGTCAATCATACGTCAACCGGGCTGTCCTGTCCAGGGTTTGCTTCCTCGTAGTGCATCATCTTGACAAGCCGGAAATACCCAGCAGCAAGTGCAGCGCCAAGAAGGGGTCCAACCCAGTAGATCCAGTGGTAGCCAGGAAAGTCTCTAGAACCAACAGCGCAGCCAAAGGATCGGACAGGATTAGCTGATCCGCCAGTTACGAAGACTCCTACAATAAATCTGCATCAGTCTCCTTACTGAGATGAAAAGCTCCAAAGATGCTTACCTGGGATAAGTGCGACGAAAAGGGCCAGGCCTATGCCAACAGGGGCCAGAAAGGTGTCGCGAGACTTCTCAGCAGCAAGCATCAAGACAACAAAGACCAACTGGGCAGTGAAGAACATTTCAAGAAAGACACCTTGCGCAATGGAAGTGTTGGGTCCAAGTGTCGTGTTTGCGATAGAGGCACTTCCAGGGAACATGGCATTAACAAGACCGCCCGCGCACATTGCAGCAATGATCTGGGAGGGAAACAGAAATAGTGCACGTATCCATGGTAGTTGACCAGAGAGGCAGAGGCCAAAGGTGACCTGGAATCGATATTAGCCACTGTAGCAGTTGTACCCAAGATATATCAACTTACAGCAGGATTAAAGAGTCCACCACTGATTCGGTAGAAAGTCCAAACGTTGACCAAAAGAGAGAATCCGTACGCCATGGCTATGTACATGACAGTGTTGTTGGCCAAGGTGCCGTTCGGCCCTGAGATGGGCTCTTGGAGAACGGCAACAATGTTTCCAGCATAGCCAAAGTACAAGAATAGAAAGGTGCCCACAAACTCTCCAGATGCTGCTACCATATGCTTACCGAACTCGCTGAGGTGAGTCGTTCTTTGCGGCTCTTGTTGAGCGTAAAGACGATTTCGACCATTCATTGAGCTACTGCGGCGATCTTTGACGTGGCCATTGTGGCCGTTCATGCCGTAGGTATCTGCCATGCTTGTAAGTCGGGAATGAGACTTATGGTGAGATGGTTGTCTAGTCTCCGTATACGCTGTACCCAGAAAGGAAATATCGAACTGATGGAGAAATCTGGTGGGAGGCGGGAAACAGGGAAATCCAGAGGTAAAGTAAAGGAAGGGCTGTTTTAGTCTGAGTGAATCAGGAAAGATCAAGAGGAATGCTAAACGGCTGCCGTCGCAACCACAACTGTCAAATAAATGTTCCGCCCCTCCCTCGAAGTAGATGCTCATAGCTCTCATCGCTCCTTCAGTTCTTTGCCCTTTCCAGTGGCTGCGGGTATGACGCGCACACAAGCTGGCCTCTGTGAGACGGCATCACATTGAGAACGTCACATTGACAGTGAACAACTGCGGCACTTGTTGGGAGAGGCCGCAAACAAATTCCACACTGACATTAGGAGAAGACCCCTCTCGGCTTGGCAGGCATGTCTTTATTGAATTAGAGTCAACGTCAAAGCGATCCATTGGGTTGGCGTTGCGCTAGCTCCGGACCTGACGTCCGGGAATGAAGATCACGACTCCAAATGGGGAAAAGTGGTTGCACAGCTCCGGTCGTACTAAACCGTTTGAATCAGGCCATCGGTCGATTGCTTCTTGGAGGTGTAATCATGCCATTTCAATGCATGCAACGAGCCGCGTTTGTCGACTGTATAATTCCCTATAAAGTCCATATAAAGCTCGCCATGTCTGACACGGACAACATGTACCGCTCGATCGGCATATTGCAAACCTCTTGGCGCTGCTGATCAATTTAGGCCTGTTCTTGGTGACTGGTGCCGTGCTGACAGAGCTGACATGTGCACGCTTCAACGCGCTGAAACAAAGGCTGGGCGGATGAAAGTGGCTGTTTTATTGACTACTATGACCTCAGACATCAGCTTGGTCATGGATCATTTCGGGCTGACGCATACTAGCACTGCATATCACTTTGCACAATGAGGTATCACAAAGAGGTCATACTACCTATATTGATCATTCAAGATGCAACCACAGTGAAACGCCAAGAGAACAACGAACAATCAGATCATAACACAGCATCTTGTTCTTCTTCATTCTACTCCACTATCCTAATAACAGATCGCTCGAACGAAAACCAGAATTCAAGCACACCACTCAATGAATTACATTTCCAGTCTTCTGCATCATGGTTCGGGTCATGATCATGATGATCGCTCGCCTTGACAACAAAATTGTATGCATCTACACCCTCATCTTGGGGGCCCAGATAGCAAATCTGCGATGGCTTCAAATGCTTTTTCACGCGGTCCGTACCCGGCAGGTAATTCCCAACCCGATAATCCCCCAATGCTCGTTGAGCCCCGTTTTCGTATTCCAACAGCACCCCGTGACAAAATTGGTTCTCATCCTCCCGAACCCACACACAAGTCACATCCTCCAAGGGCGCTGAAGAAATGTTGGCATGATAGTTGATAGGTGGATTACTGAACAAGGGGTAAGGAAACGGTACAGAAATACTGTCGTCCTCTTGTTTTCGAGGGTATGTTCCAAATACGGTTGCTGGCCCGACGCCCGAAGAACTATAAATGAACAATTTTGGGCTGGACTCGCCGAGGACAACATCGTTGTGTGTCTCCGAGTGGTACGGGCCGATAGCAATGTCGCCAGCCAATTTCATTCGAAACTATCACTGTCAATTTTTACTCCCACGAAGGGATGCAGAATCAGGGACTGACCAAGAGGAATGGCTTTTGCCCTGTGGATTGTCCTCCCTTGAGCGAGCTTCTTGTTCTGATAGCTATGGATATAATCTCTTCGCCTGTGGGAATTGGCAAGTATGCTGATATAATACTCGCCCGGCGACTTTTGGAAAGACGCTCACAGGTTCTAGTTGCATGTGGGCTCTTGTGGGTATGTGCATGAACCGCGTAAAGCTTGCTGTATGCGAAGAAGAATGTGAGGCCAGTCGCAGCGCGTAGGTTAATGGTCTTGAGCTGCATCGACTGTGACACGCGGCCATAAAACTCGCAGTCTTCAAGTCGAGGGGGGCTGGGAGTGTCCCAGACCTGGAAACCTCGTATATGACTTGGAAGCTGGAGTTGCAAGACGTTGAACTGCCTCTAGTCAGACCAATAATATTTGAATAAGGGTTTCACAACCTCGAGAGTCGCAACAACATCCCTGAACTCGCTCTCACATGCAAAAACAAACGCTTCTCTGTTCGAACGAGCTGGTTCATATGGCAGTCTTTCTTGAAACCTTTCGATCTTGCGGATGCCTCGACGGTCAAGAATGAGTCGTATGTAGGGCGAACACTCCTCAGAGCGCACAACAGCCGATTCTCCCCTTGTCCATGTCACGATATTGCACAAAGGCAGCATCGTATCGTCTTGTTGCGATTCAGACAACTCCCTAGCCAGGCGCAGAGCTGAGATGCAGCGCCAAAACTTCTCATTCTCGCTGTACTTGTGAATCATTTGGATGAGTTCTGCCGGAAGTCGGCCCAGCAGACCAACACCATACGTCTCGGCTTTCTGGCGAACAAGATCTATATCGAGCTCTGACTCTCGATCAAGCTGTAGAATAGGGGCACCTTTCCATAGGTTCTTTTGACCTCTTGTCGCCCATAGCCTATGTATAGAATTGTCGACTTGGCAGTGATTCTTGTAAACGTCGAAGCAGAATGCATGTAGTCCTACTGCCTCGGGCGATCTGGCGCATTGGTAGCAGTTAGGCACCAAGCAGAGACTCCTGTCGTCAAAATCAACAATAGAATAACGGTATCCTGGGTATGTTGCTCGGTTCAGGCGGGTTCCTGATCCAGTGTCAGGGTCACCGCCCCGTACTGTATTCGATACATCAGCAAGTGTTTGTCGCTGATGGTAATGTCAAGTGAGACTCACGCGGGACGAAGGAATCACCTCGCAACAGGTCCTGGTCGCAGATACCGCATTGGGTACGAAGACGATTATGCCTCACCGTTTTAATCATTGTAAGTATTGTTTCAATGACTATGATTTACACCTCAAGAGGGGAACCAGATGCTGACAAGAGTGTAACCTCGGTTACGGATCATTAAAGAGCCGGTAAATAGATGTCAGCAATCCCGTTGGTCATTGGCTGGGGAGCAACGTTATTCTTCCAGAGGGTTGGACTTGTGGTGTTGATGATATGAAGCTAAAGTAATATGTCGAGAGCTCCGCTGGGCAAACTAACCGACATGGAGAGTCTATTTTTTGATACTCAACGGCAATATTGTTATCCAAGTTGTACCAGACACCAAAAGTAAGAGAATAAAGTTACTTCGTTGTGTCCTTCTTTCCATGACGGAAAAGTCAGTATTGGCTTTCTTTAAAGTTGTACTAAACCACCAAATATTGAGAGCTCGATGATGGGTTGAAAATAATCGCTCGAAATGCAAGCCTTTGACTAACCAACGACACACCTTTGCATGTTCTTCAAACTGGTGGAATAATAAACATGTAAGGATATATTTTACTGTTATAGATATACATAATATGAATCTTTCACCTTAAAACTACCACTTTGTTTCCATTACAGCAAATTCGAACATATGGGAGTTGATCGGGATAATGAGCTGGACCACTATACCATTATCCCGAACACTGGGTATACATCTCAAACCTGTATTTGAGCTGTTAGTCTGCGTTCTGATTGAGGCAGTAGAGTTTATTTTTGTGAAGTTTATCGGCCTGAAGTCCGGCTACGGTGTCCTAAGACTTTGGGTCAAGACTCGAATTCGGGCCGATCACTGATCAAGAACACATTCAGGTGGGCTTTTGATAGAGCCATACATACATTCATGTTACAAGCCTCCATCTCAAGAACAGTTCAAGCGTTACTAGCCCTTTCAAGACTTTCCCCCGCTTTGTTCTGTCCCCTGAAACCATTTTCATGTATCTGCATCATTCGTCGTGGACAGCTGATCTTTGAACGGACAATCATTGCTTCTCTCAATCTTACCTGACAATAGCTTCATATGATATTGGCCAAATTCTGCAAAAATAGCTCAATAAAGTTGACAGGTCGTGTTACTCTTTCGACAGTCACGTCATGGCTTGCTTCAGTGTCCAGCCCTAGAACAGGGAATAGAGGGTATTGTCGTGTTTGATTGGCCTATAGCTTGGTTTTGTTTAAGAACTAGCTCAATATAACTGCGACTTGTCATAAGCGAGGGTCCCTTTCTCGCTACACCGTCATTTAGCTAGGCTTCAAGTGGCGTCGACCAGAGGCCAGCCCACCAGACTCAGGGTTGAGTTAATGGCGTGACGTAGATTCTAGACTAATCCAATTCCCTTTTAGAGAGCTCGTTCCGGAATACGGATACTCGCTCGCGGCCTAGTCATTGAAGCAACATCTCCAGAATTCGGTAGGCTCTTGTCATTAAACCCAAAGCGTTGATATAAAGCAGACCCCGACTTGCTGGCATCCACATATGCTGCAACGTCATCCCTATCCGCCAGATTACAGCCCCATTCCATAAGCAAAGAGCCTGCACCGCGCCGCTGGTAGTCTGGGTGGGTGACGAGCGTGTCGAGGTCTAACGCGTATTAGCTGGGACCGAGATCCAGGTAGCTTACGTGGGGGTAGTCAATTATTGCTCCTTACAGTAATGCCTCTCGGCGCCCATGACTCGCAGTCTCTCTCGCTCTTCCTTGGCAATGAACTCGTCGCAGAACTGGTCAGGCTGGTCCTCAGTCCAAGGAGGGTATCGTCGACCCCGCTCCTGGGGCATCGAAGTATCCCACTTGGCAAACGCGGCTATACGTGGTTGACCCCTAACGTCGCGGGTTTCCGGGTCGACGACTTTTACATAGTGTTGAAACGGTTTGTGAACGAGATCATGGTGGTTTGCGTCGGTCCACCATTTGCGGACGGTAGGCGTGTCAGGCCAAACGCGTCGTATGTCTGGTTCGGTACTTGCAAATGCTGCAAACCAGACTTCAGTGAGTGTGGGAATGTCGTCCAGGACGACTTTCTCGACTTTGAGGGTGTTTGAATCCTGATTTGTCATTACTCCGAATGATTACGTCTGTATGGATAGGTAGATGTTGGACAAATTTCTTTAATGGTGAGATTTTGAACATTGCGCGTTTGCCGCTATTGGCTCGATAGACGAGGGTCTTGGTCATTGAAATTTCTCGCGTTTGACGTTTCAGCCAAGATTTAGATAACGGCCAAGATTTAATTGCATGTTTGCAAGTATTTTTATCATGTGAAAATTCATCTTGGATAGCACCTGGTATTCTTATTTGTGTATTATTATTATTGTCCGCCATGGGTGGTCTCTCCCAAACACAGCACGTGTATAACTATATTTGGGCCTAGAGCAACACTACTACATGGAAACTGCAAGAGCCTTCAGATTGTTGAGAGGCTCGACATATGACTCGCTAGGCCTGACCTGCCGTAATGTATTTTGCAACAGTTCCCGCATGTCAATTGTCGAATCGATCATGTGAGCCTGTGACGTGTGTCGCTGAGCGTAAAGAGCTAGCGTGTATAGGTAGCCGTTGACCATGAGCGTGTTTGAAAGATTCCTCCCCGATAACAAGTCATTGAGCGGAAGCCACAGTTGGTAGTCTCGTAGCATCCGAACGCGTTCAAATTGTTTGTCGGCTGATGATGAAGGGTCAAGCTTTGCCAAATCCTGAGCTAGGGCGATGAGCATTCGTAATTTCCTCCACGTGTCGTCTTCAGGATCCTGTTCTTTGAGAAGATTTTGGAACCTGTACATCTCGATGATCAAGTCTTGCAACATCAAAGATTTTTCAATCTCAGATATCGGAGTCGTGCATCGGTCAGCAGCTGGTTGCCAAGCTTTGGCAAGCATGAGGTAGAATCCTGATCTGTGTCCTAGTCTATGACACGTTTGCATTATCTAGCGTCTTGTTAGTCTTAATCTCGATTTACTTCGGTGCTCAGAACTCACAGCAGTAATTCCCTCTGATATTTGACTCCGGCTCGACCTAGAATTGTTAGAACCTTGTTTTTCAAAGAGACGGTCTACCCACATATCCTCACAGAGCCATAGAAGCGACAGTGAAGCAACGAGTGCTCCGTCTGCGTGCTCGGGGCTAAAGTTGGCAAGACACTTCCTTAGATCCTGTATAGCCAGCATCTGGTATTGATACTCTTTTCGGCGGGCGTGTTGACAGTGTGTAACCGATGCGACTTGGTATGCTGATAGAGCAAGGACTCCGTTCATGGCTAATCGAGAGCTGGTAATGATTCGAAAGAAGCTGTGCGGCAATGGTTAGTGGCAGGAACTACAACAGCACTTGTCTACCAACCTTGGCAAGTAAGAAGATATAACCGTAAGCTTGCTAACGCCCATTGCTGTGAGTCTATGTTGGTTGCTCGCAGCCTGGTAGACAAAGCACAGATCATCCTCGGAATAGATGGTAGGCTGCAGGGTTATCCTTATGCGTGCATCCGGGATTGGCATGGATCCTGTTCTTCTCCACTGCCTCACTTCCGCTCTGGCTTTTGCCGACCAAGGCCTACGGGATTTGGTCGTCGAAGATGGTTGTAATTTATTATCGATCGGTGATGTCTGGAGAAGCGTTTCTTCGTGCGATGGTGCGTCTTGAAATGCGCACTTGACTTTGTGCTTGGTGCAGTTTTGACTAGGGGTATTGTATGAGCTGTGGTTCTTTTTTAGTATGCGCAATAGGACGTACCATTGGGGGTAGCTCTCGTCGCATCTAATGTGACGCCGCTTGCTGGACCAGAAAAACACTGGTTAGTATCTTGATCGACTAATATCGATGTTCTAGTCCAACACACCACGTTAAACAGCCAGTGCGAGATTTTGTATGGCTATACATTGTCAGTAACGGTGCAGGTGAAGTCAATTTTAGCTTCTCACCTTCGTCGATTATTATTTCTAGCGTAGTTGCTCATCGTGGGCAGGATATATGATGTGATGTAGGAGGAAGGTAAGTTAGTGGTTGGCGAACGAGTAGCTTCGTATACCGAGCGATGACAGCTAATCAACGGGGGTACAGCGGGCGGAGTGCTAGCCGACTGGAAACAGGACGGCTTTATGCATCTTTAAGTAACTGGCACTTTGTACATATGTATGCGCTGAGTTCTCCAACAGATTGGGTTTAGTCTCATCCCTATGACTCGAGAATCCCTCCCCTGAGTCTAGACCCGGACGCCACTGGAGACATGGAAAATAAGCAGTACCTGACTACGTCGTATGCATAGAGTAGATAGAGGATCGTGATAGCTACGGGGTACAGGGGACTAGGGTACCACTTGGAATAATGGACATGTTTGCAGACCCGGCCGAGAACAATCCTTGGCCGCACAAGCTTCGGCCGTCATTCCTCAAAATGACTTGGACGCTTGTCAGGGTACGTTACCCTGAGCAGGGAAGCGGACGAATTAGGGGCACTGGGGAACCAGGCAGGTGAAACATATAAACCTGGCGTATAATTGAGCGTCAATAGCAGGCAGGTCCAGATCCAAATCCACAGCAGTCTCCAGCTCTAGTCCTGAGAGGGAAATTGAGTAGCTTAGTCAACTTGGTCGAAGAGTTGATAATGGGCCCGGGGTGGGTCAGGTGATGGATGCCACGATACATAGCGCCTATTGATGACAGGAGGCGAAAACTTTTCTTTTTCCAATCCAACCCAACCCTAACGTTGAAATGATTTGGTGGAAGGAACGGAGATGCAGTTGTCGGGTGAGACTTCCGGGGGAGTCCCAAGAGTTGTTCTTTGCTGATTGGGGAAAGGCGTATGCAGGGCTGTCTCAGAAGATGTGCGCGATCAGACGAAACCAACATGGATATTTGCACACACTGCATATGGTGGCGTCGATAACAGACGTTGCCATATACCTACATATAATGCATCCGTTTGGTTAATGGGGAAGCATGCAGCCGAGTAAGCAGACAGTCACCCTACCCTACCACGTCCACCAACGTGGAACGAGCTAACTAGCTCGCCCTTTCGCTTTTACGTCGTGTCCTATGAAGAAAGAAAAAAGGCACAAAATAAAGAGACAGATCCATCCATAATCAGATTCCCTGTTTTGGGATAAGCTTGCGACGTCGCTTAAGGCGCTTTGACGTTTTACGGACCGACACACCAAAGAAGACATTGCTCGAGATAAAATTCCACCAATGCTCGCCTTGCTACATGACTTGCCTGCTTACTCAGTCACCTCTTCAACGTTTCGGCCGGGCTTGATTGGTCTTCGTTTCTGAAAAACGGCCAGCCATAAACTTCTCTCCACAGTCTTTCCATACTGCAGAAGAACCTATCGTAGACTGCCAACAGCCCATACAAGCTCCACTGGGTCTACATACTGCAGACCGTATCTCTACGGGCGGAAAGAGCGTGTAATCTCTGGTTATGGTCTTCCCCGGCGCCCTCAGCAGGGGCTGCGACCGCTGCAGGAAGCGAAAGATCAAGGTACGTACTTGTGCACCTATTTTCACTTTTCACATGCCAACCCGCTTACGCCTGTCCTGTCAGTGCGATGGAAGACGTCCAGGATGCAAACGCTGTGAGCTATACAAAGCCTCGTGCCCTGGCTATGATCGCCCATTAGCGTTCCGATTCCACGGAGAGCCTGGTCATAGTCTTGTCCGTGGTGAGCCCACTACACGTCGTAAATCTGTCCAGACCCTCGTCGCGAGCAAGGGATCAAGTTATGGGCTCACTTCCTCAAGGCTCACCAGCCTAATGGTTGCTCGACAACCCCAGCCATCATTCGAGGATGAGTCCCTTGCCTTCTTCCTGCAAGAGTACTGCATCCAACCGGCGGCGGGCGTCATTGGGGGGCATCTGGAATTCCTAGAGGGCATGTACAAGGACGCAAGTCGGTCCTCGTGCATACGTCCGGCCACTCTGGCTATAGCTTACATGGCTCTTTCTCGGCACTACAAATCCTCGACGCTGTACGTTGCGGCGAGGAGCCACTATGGAGCTGCCCTACGCACCGTCAATAGAGATCTCTCTGTATCTAAGCGGCCCCTGAAGGACGAGACCTTGGTGTCGTTAATGCTCATGGGTATGATTGAGGTAAGACTGCGAGCCCTGTATCTCGATGATCTACACACATTGACGATACTTCCAGGATATCGAATGCCAAGGACAAACAACAAAGGCCGTGCACATGGCAGGTATTTCCAAGTTATTCGATGTTGTCGGACATCGAGTTCTTACAAATGTTGACGAATCTTCACTGCATTCGTGGATCTTTACGCAAATGGTTAGTACATCTTAACCTGGACCTGATATAGCTTGGGTACTGAGACAGCAACCAAGCAACTCCCCTCCCTCGTAGCCAAGGAAAATATGCAATGCCTGGCCATTCCTGATGCACAACTGAACACCAAGAGACATGTCGTACGCTTGGCCCTGGTGGTGACTCGCATTGGCCAGTTTTACCGGGCCTCGAGGCAAATCACAGCTGCCGATTCAGCATTGACTCCAATCGCGCAGCAAGTTCAGCTCGTGTCGCTGATCAAACAAGCCTTGGCAATCGCCGGGGAGCTGGCCATGATCCAAAAAGACGCCATGCCTGCGAAACTCAGACCGCACGAGACGACGGACAAACGGCCTGCGAACCCGGCCAATCAGTCTCTCATCAGCTTCAATTCGCAATGGACCGCGTCGAGGTGGAGTCAGTTTGCTTTGTATCTGATACTCTTCTTTGAGAGACTGTCCAAGTGCTCAGACGCACTGTTGCAGTTGCAGCTGGAAGTGATAGGTGACGAGGATAAACAATTGGCCCGGGCCGCCGGGGCCATCTCCGAGGGGCAGATCAAAACCATGATCCATAAGCTTTGCAGTGGCCTGCCTTATTTAATGGGTGAGGTCGATAAGCAGGGGCGGCCTCTCTCGGTACCGGAGCGGCAAAGCGTGATTATGTACCATCTCGTTTGGCCACTCTCGGTCGTCATTGTGAGCTCTCATAGCACCCTGGAACAAGTAGAGGACGCGCAAACGAGGCTGAATGCAATCAGGGATATGTACGGCATTAGACTCGCTTATTTTG
The DNA here is from genome assembly GCF_000240135.3 of Fusarium graminearum PH-1. Classification (NCBI taxonomy): domain Eukaryota; kingdom Fungi; phylum Ascomycota; class Sordariomycetes; order Hypocreales; family Nectriaceae; genus Fusarium; species Fusarium graminearum. Next base: position 6,255,100 of record NC_026475.1, on the reverse strand, counting down.
CCCCGGGTTTAGCAAGGGATTTGATGGCTTAGACCTAGTGCGGTCAGGGACAGATACCAACGGCAAGAATAGATGAGCACAGACAGCATCAACCCTATAAGGATCTCCAGGGTTCCCGGCGCATCCAAACAGTTGAAAGCAATACGATTGATAATTTCCTGTCAGACAGACAAATGTTGCCATTCGCCTCTTGCTACATGGAGCCCTGCAAGCGTGTAATCTCGCTACCAGCAGAGTTTTATTGCGGTCCGCTGATTATCAACTTAGTGACCAAGGTACTATGTACAACCGGTTGATAGGGGTAGGGATACTCGGGCTCTAGATAAGGTACTGCCAGACCAACAAAGTTCAACTCTTAGCTTGGCTGTCAGTGTGACGACTTCCGACTATTCCGACAGTACACAGTAGATCCCCCACAGCGGAATTATGGTAACTTGAGGAAAGCTTTTCCGTGTCAATTAATTTTTTTTTTCTTTTGCCGAGTTCGTGTTAAGTTTTCCAATCTTCGGCGACTCCAGCAACTCGAAACCAGGGAGTTGGAGGACCTGTATGTGTATTCTGATCAATCACAAAATGTTGAAGAATCTAGGTATCGTATGGGTTTGGGTGTCTGTTTTGGGTAGCATTGGAGTGTGGTCTTTGTACTGTCCAGGCTTCTAAGACCGTCCTTGTCGTTTTGGGACCTAGTTTGCGATTTCACAGCTGGTCTGGATACCGATATCCACCTGTCAAGGCTGCCTACCGGTTGATCTACATTGCGTGAACTCCATAATTACTTAGTCGAGGTCTATTTTGAAACTTGAAGCAGCAAAAAAGCAAAATGAGTTGCAGATACGAATCTATGTAGATACATCAAGTGCCGCACAATTGCCGATGCCATCCAGCATCCCCAGCCGTTTCAGTTCGTGCATTCGGTTCTCCTTCGAAAGCAGTAATGTTTGCGAATTCCGTAGTAGTCCGATCACACAGTCACATCAATTTCATCACGAGAGGATGTAGGGTAGCATGATCGGCAATCAGCCAAGTGTCAGGTATCAATCAGAGACAGGGGAAAAAACTGGGTAGACTAGACTAGACTAGCAGGACAGGACAGGGCTGATGGCCCGACTCGGGTTAGACCGCGTCCTGACCTCTGAGCTTCCCACGTTACTCCACTCCCTTACTCAGGTTCCAGTTGCTGTGACGTGACGAACATGCGTGAACTTCCTCCTCCACCCCAAACCGCTTACCTAACTCCTCTGGGCTAGCCATGCGAACCTCGCTCCGAAGATCATGCAACGCCTGTGCAAAAGCGAAGCATAGTTGCGATCTCGGGACTCCCAAGTGCTCGCGATGCGTCAAGAGAAAAGTCACGTGCGTCTACGCGAATGAGCCTTTATCCTCATCATTGTCGACAACAACGGAACCGTCGGTACGAGGCAAATCTGTAGACAAAGCTGGAACGAGGAGATCTTCCCCAAAGGACCGTGACAATGATGCGTATCATCACAGTTCAATGGCGATATCTACGCCGGTGAGCGCGTCATTTGATCCATTCGACTCATATCCAACAACTAGGCTACCCAGAGTTCATGTTCAGCGGTTGATACAGCATTGTAATGTTACATATCTCGATTAGCAGTGATAGCATCTGACTCTTTCTCAGTTCTCTCAAATATCTCTTTTCAATACTATCCTCTTGACCTCAATATGGCTTCCAATCCTTTCATCGTGTCGTGGTGGCCGCTCGCTCTAGCAGATCCAGCATTGTTTCATGTCTCGATACAAACGGCGTCACTTGATGAAGAACGTCGAGCTCAAAGAGGCTTTCCAGTATCGGAACTGCTCATGGCTGATTCTGTATCGTTGATACGTAACAAAATTGGCAGCGGCCTGCTGGCTATACAGGATGAGACTTTGAATTCAGTGGTTACTCTGGCTGCTATAGAAGTGAGTGATTTTAACCAAGCAGCTATTCCCCGTTGCTAACCTTCGTTGTTAGCATGGAAAAGGCAACATCGATGCTAGCAGAGCTCATATAGACGGTGCTAAGCGCATTGTTGGGATCCGTGGGGGGCTTGATCAAGTCAAGCAAGCAAGCCCGTTGACGGCCAGAATGATAGCTTGGTCAGTAGTATTGTTTCTTGTAATTGACAAACTGCTAACATGATCTCCAAGGGTATCTTTACTGGTCACAGGATCCCCTCAGTACCCAACGCAGAATGAGAATGGCATGGGAGACGGGGTCAGTCCAACGCTGCAGTGGCTCTTGTCATCATCATTTCTAGACACACCAGATCCCGTTGTCCAGGCTCTTGATCTGCAACCCGAGATAGCGGAGGTGTTTACTCGTCTACGCGGTATTCTTCATCAACCAGATGCTCCAAGTCTGCTGGGCACAGAGCTTCATGATCTGACATGTTTCATCGTCCACAAGCTCTTGCTCATGCCTTCATACACAGCATCACCGCATTCCGAATGTCTGCGATGCGCAATGGCACTCTACATGCTGATAATTCACGGTACGACATACTACACGCATACGGAGCTTGCCAACAATATTGTTCAGCTGCTCAAGGATCACCTCCAGCCTCTGGCGGGAAAGACTGGGAGCATCTCCTTCAACTCTCTACAAATCTGGGTTCTTTCCGTCGCCATTGTTTCAGCCACTGACCCAACAGAAATCCAGTGGCTGACTTACGCAGCAAGGATTGCCTCTAATGCCTTGGGTCTACAAACATGGGATCACGTCGTCATTCATCTGAAGAATATTCTGTGGCTGGAAACTGAGAGGGCAGAGGTATTTCGTCATCAGTGGACGAGTATTTTTGACGTGAACGCACAATAATATCACTCAATTCGGTGTCATCTTTTCCTCAACCTCCTCACTTGAAGAATGTACGACACGTCGATTCGTCAATCGTGCATCGCGTATTCGCATTCATGTCTTGGATCGGAGACTAGACCTAAAGTGTACTAGTCTCCGCTCCGCTGAAGATGCCTCCAGGGTATCAGAAAAGGTAGTTGCTTGAGGCACAGCAGACGAAATTAGCAAGCCAGCTTATGCTGCTGAGACCATAATCTGGGGTTGTTTATTTCTGTACCCTAAAGCTTAGAGGTCATCGTTTCTGCTACTCGTTAGGATGCCTAAGCGATGGTGGAAATTGAAGCAATAAAGAGGATCACAGTCAGGCTATCCGTATTCCCGGACCAAGCCAGCAAAAGCGATCAGATCAAGAAGAGAGTAGCTCATGGAAAACAGTATGAGTTTGTTTATGCTTGGAATATTTATTCGAGTTTGCAATACTCAATCTTGTCACCTTGTATAAAAAGCAAGACACAGCGAGAGAGTTGGCAGCTTGATCAGCAAGGTACTCGGTCCATCCATATCTATCGCTGAAATACGACGCATGCACTAAAGAAAAGACATCCGATCTGACACTTCGCCAGTCGTCTTCCCCACCTTGGATATCGGAGTCTAGTACACAAACGGATATATCGAGGGATGTAGATATCAGCCCACCACAGCTCACCCCTAAATTGACCAGACATATGGGCGTGACTTGACCAATATTTCTGAACTCGGACCATTTCTGGCTCATGTCTTTGTAATCAGCATGTTTCGTATTCTTGTTGTGGAAGCCGATGAGTCCTGGCTGCTCAGTTGGCCCTTCTCTCGGGGTCATCCATCTTTAGACCTGGAATTTATATAAGAACTCCGTTTTCTCTCATATTTATGATGATATCGATCATACCTCTTTATGTTCTGCTAAGCCAAAAATGGCCTCATTACTCGATTGTGGTGCTGGACTAGCATCCGCCAATGCATCCTTCTCGACAGCAACTGACTTATCTCAGGAGAATGGCCTCTTCTCTAGTTGGTTCGAAAGATGCAGCAAAACTCAGATTGCTGTCACCATCTTTGCTGTCCTCATAGCATACGACCAGTTCATGTATATCTGGCGGAAAGGTTCCATAGCTGGCCCAGCATTCAAGATCCCCTTCATGGGACCATTCATCCAAGCACTTTACCCCAAATTCGACGCATACCTCGCCCAGTGGGCTAGCGGTCCCCTGAGTTGTGTATCTGTCTTTCACAAGTAAGTCTAGTCTACCATCCTAAGTCACTACTAATACTAATTGCACCACGCTAGGTTCGTTGTCCTCGCTTCCGATCGAGATATCGCACACAAGGTCTTCAAGTCCCCTACGTTCGTGAAGCCATGCATCGTTCCAATGGCAGAGACTCTCCTTCGACCAAGCGCATGGGTCTTCCTCCAGGGAAGAGCGCATACCGAATACCGCCGAGGACTTAATGGCCTCTTCACGAATAAAGCCATCAGTACTTATCTCCCTGCCCAGGAGAAGGTATACGACGACTACTTCGAGCGGTTTGTTGCAGCAAGTGAAGCAAACAAGAGCAAACCGATGGCTTTCATGCGTCTCTTCAGAGAGATCAACTGCGCACTCTCTTGTCGAACCTTCTTTGGTGACTACATCTCGCAAGATGCTGTCGAAAAGATCGCCGAGGACTTTTATCAGGTCACTGCCGCACTCGAGCTTGTCAATGTTCCGTTGTCTGTATACATACCTTTCACCAAATGTTGGCGAGGCAAACGCACTGCCGACGCTGTTTTGGCTGAATTCGCGTCGTGTGCCGCTGCTTGCAAGGCAAACATGGCTGCTGGTGCTGAACCGAAATGCATTGTCGATCAATGGGTTCTTCATATGATGGAGTCCAAGAGATACAACGATCGAATTGCTGCTGGTGAAACAGGAGCCGAGAAGCCCAAGAATCTTATCCGCGAGTTCACGGACGAAGAGATCGGACAAACTATGTTTACCTTCTTGTTTGCTTCGCAAGATGCTTCCAGTAGTGCTACCACTTGGTTATTCCAGATCCTTGCCCAACGACCCGATGTGCTTGACCGTCTTCGTGAAGAAAACCTCAGTGTTCGTGGCGGAAACAAGGAAACGCCTTTCGAGTTATCGATGTTGGAGTCACTTCCCTACACCAACGCAGTCATCAAAGAACTCCTTCGGTACCGTCCTCCCGTCATCTTTGTGCCTTATGAGGCCACCAAGAAATTCCCTGTTACGCCCAACTACACGATATCCAAAGGTTCTATGATCGTACCTTCTTGCTACCCCGCCCTGCATGATCCCCAAGTGTACCCAGACCCTGAGACCTTCGACCCCGAGCGATGGATCACAGGTGATGCTGAATCCAAGACCAAGAATTGGCTTGTCTTTGGAGCTGGTGCCCATGATTGTCTAGCTCGCAAGTATGTGCCTCTGACTATGGCCGCCATGATTGGCAAGGCATCTTTAGAACTCGACTGGGTGCACCATGCGACCAGCCAGTCTGAGGAGATCAGAGTGTTTGCTACTTTGTTTCCAGAGGTATGTACAAGTACTGTTTAACAACGATACGTTACTAATTTGTTTCGCTTATAGGATGAATGCCAGCTAGTATTTACACGCCAAGGATAAGAGGCTTCGGTGGTCATGTCTACTAGTAGTACAAACGTCGGTTGTAGGAAGGATAGAAGGGCAAGCTGTCGATATTTGTTGTGTATAGTGACACCGTAGCTAGCTAGTTGCAGAAATAATGACTTCCTAAGGCTTGGAGTATAAGTATAAGTAGCTTAGATAGAATAAGCTGAGCTACAAACTCCGCCTATTTTGCTTCCAGGGATGACTCCTTCCGATACCCGGAGCCATCGTTAACTCAAAAAACATCTTGTGAAAGGACTATTCTGATGAGATGACATTGTTTGCTTTTGGATAAGTTATCGTAAAGGTTTCTTCGAAGTCTATAAATATATACAAGATGACAGATCACATGACTGTATCTGTAAAACACGTCTCTGGGAGGAAGACAGAACAAATCCCATTATACATTATATCTGACCCATATACCCAGTACTTGTGACTTCTGTTTAAGCATAAACGTCCTCAAGGAGGAAAGCGATCTCCTTCTTATGGGTGTCATCAACAGCAGTGTAGCCAAGTCCAGTCTTGTTCACGTCGAAAACAATGTTAAGGGGCTCCTCAAGGGTGTACTGAGGCCAGGCGACGTGCTCAGGGGCAGTCTTGACAGTGTTGGGGGTAACGTCGTGCATAAAGGCAACCCACATCTTGCTCATGAGATCAGCGAGCTGGACAAAGGTTTCAGGCTTGCCCTCGAATGGGTTAGCAGTATATCCAACACCCTTGATGTTGTTGAAGACGAAGGCAACCTCCTGGAAGTGAGTGGCTCCGAGGATAGGGGGGAGGCCGTTGACGTAGACGTTCCAAAGATAAGTGAAAACGGGAATGTTGGCACCAGAGAAGGTCTCAGCCAAGAGACGGCGGCCAGAGTGCTGCTGGAAGTCACCAGCGAAGGAAGCAGATCGCTTCCACTGGAGACCATACTCGTTCTGAGGTCGGCCGACGAAAGAGGCGGGAATACCCTTTGCGGGGTCATCAGGGTAGAGCTCGGTAGCAGTGGCGACAGCATCCTTATCGAGGCCGAGGCTGGAGATCCAAGACTGGAACTGCTCGGTGGTGTTGATTCCTTTCTTGCCATAGGCGGTACCCTCATCGAAGTTGTTGCCCATCAGGAGGGGAACGTGGGCAAACTTGCCAGAGCGGAGGAGCTCGGGAGCCTGAGCAGTCATGAAGTCACCATCGACAACAGCAGTAAGAGGAGGAGTAGGGACGCCGAGGGCAGTGGTGCTGTTGAAGATGTTGTTGAGGGTCTCCCAGGGGAGCTCACGGAGGCAGTCGAGGGAGTTGGAGGAGGCATCGCATCCAGTCTTCTTGACGAGAGCGTCGTAGTAACCTTGCCACGTAGTAGCGTTTCCGAAAAGGGCAACAGGGCTGCCAGACTCTAGGATGGCAGCGCGGAAGAGACCATCATGCTGACCATCGTAGGCAACAAGTTGCATACCGAGGGATCGAGCACCGGCTGACTCTCCCCATACGGTGACCTTGTCGGGGCTTCCACCAAACGCAGCGACGTTGTCCTGGAGCCACTTCATGGCCATGCGCTGATCCTTGAATGCAAGGTTACCAGCGTTCTCCTTCTGCATCTCATCACTGAAGAGGAAACCCCATTGGGAGACGCGATAGTTGATGGAGGCAGCAATGATAGGCTTGCCCTCCTTGACGGACTGGTCCACAATCCAGCTGAGGTTGTATCTGGGATCGCGGGAACCGCCGTTGGTGTAGCTCTATCATAGATGTTAGTAATAGTTCAAAGTTAAAACTTGTCAAGGTCAGCACTTACACCACCGTGGACCCACAGACCGACAGGAAGTTCGTCTCCAGCATCGACACCAGAGGGACGAACGATGTTGATCGTCAAGCAGTCCTCATTGACAGGGCTACCAAGGGCCTGGGTATCGGAACCATAACCGATGCACATCCATCCAAACTCCTTAGCATCTCGGTGACCAGTCCAGGCCTCATCGAGAGCCTTGGGGGAGGAGAAACGGAGAGAGCCTACGGGAGGCTGGGCATAGGGCATACCAAGAAAGAGATCATGGTTGAACTCATCGCTATGCTTACCTTGGTAGCTGCCGTTACGAAGTTGAACAGTAGGAACACTGGGAGGAGGAGGGGGAGGAGGATGACCACCAGGAGGACCAGGGGGACCGGGGGGAGGAGGAGGACCCCTGGGCCCAGAATGACCGTGAGGACCAATGCCAGGGCCAGGGGGAGGAGGATGACCACCAGGAGAGCCTGCAGGAGGATGAGGTGGGAGAGCAGATGCTTCCGACAGCGTCAAGCCTGAGACAGCAGCCAGGAACAGGCTTAGCGTGTTTGTATACATGTTGTAATAACGTGCTGTGGAAATTGATAGGGTACTTTTGTCTTGGGAGGGTTGCGACGCTGAGCTTCTAGAATGAAGTTCTCGAACGGGAAGGGGACGAAGAAGCGTGTGGAAGACAGACTTGCATCAGTGGCTTGAAGTGCAATAAAGCATGTCGATCACATAGGCTCAGCGGTTCTTTAAGAGTAAACACCCAGTGGGCCAGTCTCGCATAATGTTCGGGGCTTCACCCATGCGAAGTGCGACGACGGGCAACACGGCTACTCTGCATTGCCCGACAGCAATTTGCCATTTGACTTGGGGTGACCCATGGAGGATAACTAGATCCAGAAAGGTCACTCTCTCCGCCTGAAAAACTGGGCTCGTGAGCCTGTCATGTTGGGTTAGTGGGAGAGAAACAGGAGCGACGAGACCTTCATAGGAATATACTTTGGCTACGAGTGTCGATCCCTTCCACATTGCTCTGATGGCACCGAGGAAAGTGTGCTGATCCAGCTCAGCTCCCCCACCTTGAGTCGGTATCTCGAGTCATTTGAACGGCCGAGCGGATATGTTGCAGGTCCCTTTTCTTTTTAAAATGTCATTGACCTCGTTGGTTAGGTATACTCGTTGGTTCGTAGCTACTGCGGTTGATATCCATTTACCGTCTGTCCGCGGACTTTAGACCTGATCCTTCAACGCTAGGTCCAACAGCGAGTCCAAAACCTTGTCACGGATCCCGTTATTTCCGAGATGGTTTGAAGGAAGGGAAAGGCGTTGGGAGGGACCCTTGGATATTAAAGAAAAGAGAAGACAACTAACAAGTGTCGCAACCACGACTGCGTTAGGTCTAGTTCCACCCGGTGAGCGCTAGGAGATGTCTCAAACTGGACTAAAATCGGTCGATATTTGACCCGTAATGACCCAACATGTCATGGCTTCGCTTAGGAGACGTTGCGTGATTAAGATGTTGTGAGGGAAGTCATGCCTAGAATAGCGACATCTCCAGTATAAACAGGAGCCGGGTATTTCTCCGATGTATGCCGGTGGAGAAGTTGACAAGAGATTTCCATTTAGCAGGACTTGGCAGTTCGGGCATTTGCTCGGTTACCGCGGGTTCTTCCCCGTGTTGGGTTATTCGTAAAGTTAGTGAGGGAGCTAGAGGCACGATAGAATGTCACCGGCTTCCTTCGTGTCACAACTTGGTGGGCTTGCAATAAGCTACCGTTTGTCTGTGTCTGTGCAAATACAACCCGCGGCCACTGTCATCGGATTTTGCATGGACAAAAGACTACGAAAAAAGAATCAAACGTGCGAGAATGAGGGTGAGGGATCTAGTCTAGTACCAAGGTTAATATTCCGTGTCCACATTCTCCATATGATTTGCGCGTTAGCCCCGTGGAAAGACACAGAATCCCCCTATTAGTGTTACATTCGGCTACATGATTCCCCCACCAGTAATCCAAGACAAACGACATGATAACCTGGTCTCTGTAATTTCTCACTTTCTGACAGATGAGATTTCCCATGCCCACGGTTCATGCGGGTGCACATTCTTGCCGAGCAGCCGGATCTTCAAACTTTCCATCTCTTATCTGTCATTCAAGGCGAGTATGGCAATGATCATCCTACTGACCCTCCGTTCCCACGTGGATTGCATCTACAACCGCAAGGATTTATAGTGACGCATCTTGTTGTTTCACCATGTCCATTAATTCTAAAAGGCAAAAGATCCTGAATCTGTGTTCAAAATCTCCGTCGCTTCGGTGGAACGTTTGACCCTAGCATGCATCTCCCGGCTCGGCCGTTCAAGCCAAGGAGCCTGTATTTGAATCGTCCACCAAGCAGTTTCTCGTGGAATAAGCGTGTTTGCCGACTTGATTGGCTGCATCCCTCTTGTCACTGTGAGATATACGAGTCGCATCAGCCACCAGCGTCGAGCTAATTGCACTGGTGAGGCTAGTGGCGTTAGAGGTGTCTAGCCCCCAATCAATGATGGACTACATCGTCGCAAAAAGGGGTTCCGCCATTAGCTGAACTTTGTCCTGCTTTAGCTGTAGCCATAACCCGGCTGTCCGGGTGGATGCGCGATCAATGCGCAGGACCAAAAGTCCCCCAATGAACCCGTCCAGGTATCGGCGGTTTTGCCAATCCTTTCCATACCTGCTGTTGATGGCCTGATGGGACCTCGGTGTCGGAACCTCCATTCCAAGGTTACTCCTGGCTTGACGCTAGCTAATATCTGGCTGCCACACCCGGGGCGCAATTGATGATCAGCACCATCATATATAACAACCGGGACCCATGGAAACTCCCACTGTAACCAGGATTTGTAATGGAATTTTGATCGGCATTGGTTTCAACACTCTTGAATTCAATGATCTGAGCAATTTTTCTTTCTGCCTTCTTAATTACCTGGTAACTCCCACTGTGACAGGGTCGCAATGGAGGACGAGCGAGGAACTCGCTTGCTTGCGTCTATCTGGACATTGGCACTTCTAAGTCTTATCTTGTTGTTTCTTCGTGTATACTGCAAATTATGGCGAGGCAAAGGATTGTGGTACGATGATTGGTGCCTCATCGCAGCTCAGGTGAGTTGGAGTTACCCACACAATCTCAACACCATGTTAAAAGTGTTTGCGCTGACCATTGGATTTGTCTCACCTTCCAGGTAACCCTAATGATCTCTGTCGCCATAAATACGTATCTGGTTTCTCTTGGGTTTGGTAGGCATAAGGCAACCATCAGTGACGAAAACCTCAAGACGATCAACCTCAACACCATCATCGGAGCTGCCTTCGGCATCATCGCAACGACGACTAGCAAAACGTCCTTCGCTATCACCTTGTACCGAATCGCCACCAACGCATGGATGAAGTACTTCCTCATCTTCGTCATCATAACCATCAATGTGTCCATGAACTTGGTTTGGATCTTTGGTCTTGCCAAATGCTCTCCTCTTGCCCGAGTGTTTGATAAGTCGGTACCCGGAACCTGCTGGGACCCAAAGGCGCTTCTTAAATTCCAATTATTTGCTGCCTGTAAGTCTGTTGTTGGAAACCAATAAGCTACCTCATTAACTAACTTGGCCCAGACTATTCGGCCGTTCTCGACTTCGTCCTGGCACTACTCCCTTGGGCCATCTTGATGCGAATGACAATGCGACGACGAGAGCGACTTGGAGTCGCTGTTGCAATGAGTTTGGGTGCCATGTAAGTCGAGTCGGCTCCTAAAAAATGCAGCCTTGTCAGCTAACGTCTTTTACAGTGCCGGTATCACCGGTATCGTCAAGTCTGTCCTTGTGGTCAGCATGAAGAGTGAAGATATCACATACGACCGTGTCGACCTCACAATCTGGACCTTGACTGAGCCTGCCGCCTCTATTATGGCTATTTGTATTCCTGTCTTGTATGTTTTTCTCTTTCTATTCTTTCCAATCGGTAGGAACTAACCCAGAACAGGCGAATGCTGTATCACGAACTAAAGTTGAGCTCGAGAAGTTACAACAAAAACAAGACCGGTACGAATCCCAACGATCACGAAACGAGGAATACAGTTCCCTCAGCAGCCAGAGGATCTAGGCGATATGCTCCCAACTCACGATACGGCCGAAATTCTGTGGTTATCATGTCAGGCTGGCAGGAGTCACAAGAACATCTTCAGGAATCCGACGAAAGCATCAGCGGGTTGAAGGTATCCGCCAATGCAGGCGGGGTACTCAAGACAGAGGAAGTCAGGGTTCAACATGAACGCCTGAGTACTTTCAGCGATGAGCACTCGATAGAGTTGAGGAACTTGCCGCAAGCTCAGACCAAAGGCGGCTATCAAAGCCATGATCGAGCGCCTTCATTCTAAAATTGAATTCTTTCATACGTATTATTTTTTACTATATATTTATGATACCCTTTTACAATAAATCACGTTTCTGATTTGCCTGCCGGTTGCAATTGAATTCCACCAAGTCATTTAGTCAGGGACACGTAGACATATACGAGTCATCTGTTGAGCGCCATTCAAGTGGCGCATCTACTCAGATCTTGATCACAGTCCGTTCCGTTCCAGATCTAAGCACTGGAATTTTAACAGGCGCTATTTACTACTTCTGGAGCCCGTCCTTATTTAGCACTGCGTGCCTTTCCAGTCTCGGAGTCAACGATGCAATGAACAGTTGCCCTAACAGTGGTAAAATAACGCTTGCATCAGCCTTGCCTCAGGGTATCAGAAACATTGACCGGTATGAACATAAGAGATAATTTTTTTTTAGGGCAGCTTATGCCACTTGGACTAAGATTTTTAGACTACTTATTTCTATACCCTAAGACTTAGATAGGAGGCTACCTTTTCTGCTACCTACTAGCCCTGCCATACTAAAATAGCCGGAATGATTTGACATCATACACTTATTTGAGAAATTGGCCGCTGAGTCATTAGTTATGTATTAATGAGCAAACCCTGACTTGTCGACAATGGTGATATCTTGGTAGCTTAGCTTAATTATCACCAAATAGGTTCGGTATGCACGTTGGTGTCGTCGAAATTTCTTGGAGGCTTTATCCAATTTGATTCTGAATCCGTGCGAGGTTGACAGTTTCACAAGTAAAATTATTACTTAAATGTCCTTATAAGGTGACTTCTTAGGATATGACGGCGCGGAGATATCTGTAGAGCTCGAGTATGCAGCATACGTGAGCTATAAGTGTACATGAAGTACAAGATGGAACGCCAAAAGCTCGGTGGCCTCTTCATAACTGAGGGAAACCACTCAGAACTCTTGATCAACAAATTCATACAGGTGATACCATGGTGAATGATAAGGCTGGCAATGGAGTAAAAATATCACATTCAATAAAAAACAGAGCTTCGATGGAGGCAAGCACTAAGACGTGAACGATGTAGACGAACAAATTGGCACTTGGTGCAGTAATGAGCAATTTCTCCACGTACTTGCATTAATGGCCACACGTGCTATAGGGATGCCATCGGGTAGTTGAACTTGACTACGTCTCCTGCTCTACAACTATTCCCACTAATAACGTGTGTATCATGCCAGCCCTCCCATCCAACTTACTTGTTGCTCTTGGATGACCAGATTGGAGTAGCGCCATTGTTCTTGTACAGAACAAGGTTTCCATCATCCTGGACAGAAACAAATGTGTGGCTATCACCGCTTGGGGCAGCCGTGTTGGTATGCCAGGTGGCCTTTCCATTCTTGTCACTGTAAAGAAAACGTGGTCAGCAACCTTGTCAAAGACGCTCTATTAAGAAATGAAGAACTCACTAGATACAGAAATTACCATCACCTTGCATGACGGCACCCTTTGCGTTGTTGACCTGTTGGGCGGTGCTCTGCCAAGCACAGTGGTCGTTGTAGTAGATGGCGAGCTTGCCGTCGTCTTGCATGCGGAGCTCAACGGTGCGGTCTTTGCTGAAGATACTCATGCCGACCATGAGCCAGTGACCGTTTTCAAGAGTGCCGTAGCCCATTTTGAGTATTATTGATCTTGGGTAGTCAAATGAGAAAGTGATGCTAAGTGAGGATGAGTAAAATTGAGAGTTTGTGATGAGGATGGTGGAAAGACTGAGGGGTTCTTATAGATACAATGGACCTCGAGCAACGCCTTGTAGGAGCGAAGAGAGTACTGTGTAGATCACACCACCTACAGAGATGTTTGTCTGTGTCACCATAGCACTTGCAAGCCGTCTACTACGCCCAATTATGTTCATCCTGGATGCCTCACGGTACCGTGCATGATGTAGTAACATGTATCAACTTTCCCCTATTGGCCACATACATGGTTTGTTCTCCCCGATATGTCGGCACATCAACTTGTCGAGTCTCGATGAGCGATCCAGCATCTGAACTTGTATTCCTCTGGTATGTTTAGTGCGACAGTGCAACATTATTACAGGGCGTCGAAGTTAGGTTGCAGAGAACCCCGCTATGTGTAACCTGTTGCTTCCGACAGAGACGGACATGGAGAGGAATTCCAACATTTGATTTGATATTCTTGAAGGACAGTATGTCGACTCTGATCTTCCACGAATTACTATTGTTTTCCTTGCCACAAGTCTAGGTGTATCCGCGCCAGCCAGTCGCGGCGAGGTTGTGAGACCTCTGATGCCCTGGTCCGTTGCATCCGTCAACAGATGACAGTCGGATGAGCCTGACGAATTGGATTACTCGTAGCTGGTGTGTATGAGCTACGGTCAATCACATGATAGGTGGTTTAGTACACGGTATGCAGCAAAGCCTGTCTTGCCTAACAATGACACTGAGAAGAATATTCCATAATAAGATAACTAAATGGTCAAACAATAAAATCTGGCTTATCCCAAGCGCGCCTTCTTGCCGTTGGGAAGCCTCTCATACGGGATCATTTCGTCAGTGAATTTCTTCGCTTTTCCATCATTGGCCCAGTCCCAGTCATCCATGTAACTGGTGAATAAGCCGTTAGCAAAAGTTTAGAAGAAGTTACACTAAATATGAGGAAACATACGACATCAATGCAAAAAGGGCATATGATTCAGCTGTAAAGGTGGCCTTGCTGGGGCCACAGTTTCCCGCGTTGGGCCCTTCATGGGAGCGCGCCAGATTGGAAACCCATAGAAAGTTGTCTATTGCACCTCATTAGCCATAAGTCTATTATTATAGAAGACCCGAAGTTGTGGAATGAGACGATTGCAGAGAAATGGACTTACATGTGACATATTTCTTAACCCCCGGAACAGAAGCATCCGTAGTGCGCTTTCCGTCGGGTTTTTGATAGACCAGGGCGCCTTCTTTTCCGACAGCCTGTTGATCAGGAACTAGACAGAACAGTACATTAGCATCTGTAGAGATTGATGAATATCCTTCACCATGGACATACCATTGCGGTTCTCTGGCCCACCAGTCTTGTCACCCCCGAACCAATGCGCAAGCTCATGAACCATGACACGAGAAAGACTAGTGGCTGAGTATGTATCCAGCGTATCATCTTTCTGAACGCCATCTTTAGCATCAACGGCAGACTTCGTCTGAGCAACCTCATCCTTGAATGACGGAGGACAAAAGATGATGAAATCGTTTCGGGTTAGAGTGATAGCGAACACGCCAGGTCTGCAAAGACCTGTACTTGCTTGCTTGACGGCGTTCACCAAATACCGCTTCTTGTACACCCAAGCCCCGGCTGTTTGACCAGCCATCTCTTTAGGTCTAGATTCGCGAAGAAGACGTCCTGCTGGATCGTAAGGATCCTTGTCATCTCTTCCCACCCAGACGAATTTGCTTTCATCGCATAGAAGCAGGGGCTTGAGTCCGCCGTATCCGTTTGCTGGAATCATTTCATCGTTATGCAGTGTCTTGACCATACGATCATAAACATCTTGAGTCGATTAGTAATTGAATACATATATCATAGTAGCATTAACTCACATCTAACGTTTGAATAATGCTCCTCATTGGGGTCATGACCATCTTTATTTGGTACAAAACCAAACATGTTAGTCACAGCCCTCGCAATGCGATCCCAGTTGGTTCGCATGTTTGAAACGAAGTCTGGGCGCGCGCCTTTCAGCGTTTCGAGGTCCCCTTGGGCTTTTACAGCGAGGACTTCGGCATCACTGTATGCTTTGTCAAAAGCACCCTTGCGTTCAGCTGTTTGGCAAGAGTCATCGAGGTCCCAGACGTTCATGTCTGCAGCCAAGCCAAGCCCCGCGAGGGCCACGATAGGGAAGAAAACCTTCATAGCGAAGGTACAGGCCGGAAGATGTGTTGAGAAAGAAGAGGTATAAAGATAGTAGGCGACACAGCAAGGAAAGAAACGAAGAGCACGTCGAATAACAGAGATATAAGGGAATGAAAGCTAGATGTGCTGCAATTCTAGAAATACACACGTCAAGACTCGCTGTGATTATCTAACTCTGTATGAGAATGAGGAAGTAGCTGGTCAGTATCTGTAAATCGCAGGGATATAGAGAATTCTCCATACAAAATGACTTTGACTGAGCCTTGCGGGAAGGCATAGACAATCCTTCAATGTCACTGTAATTAGCCCTCATTCCAACATAATAAAACTGTTCCATACAAATCCTCGTATCGGTCCTACTTCATACTTAGCCGTGCGGGAATTGCCATGAACAGACCCAAAGTAAAACGGTCAATTAACTGCATATAGATCTGTAAGGCTATGCCGAGGCTGTGCGGTTCGGGCCTAGATAGGAATCTACGACACCAGGACTGCTTATGATTGGATTTCTTGCGATGTCACAGTTCCTTGTCGAGCCCATGATTGGACCGTTTGGAAGAAATGCCCCGAGAAGCTCGATTGAATTATCCATAAAGCTAACGTTTGACGCTAACACGAGTATAGCTAAAGGCAGGCTTGCTTTTAATTTTAACATAGAAGCAAGCTTATGCATTGTGATCCTTCTTTGCAACTGCAGTTACTGGAGCCCTAAGAGATCAACTCTTGCAGTGGAGAGGATTAACTATTAACTGGAGTTCACAAGCCAAAATGGGGTGCACTTCCGAGATGAGTGCCACTATTGGTCCATAGTAACCTGGCGGCTGTGCAGATCCTACGGCTCACTTGTTTGCCCTGTCCTGGACAGTTAATGTTGGATAAGGCAGTTTAGCCACAGCTTGGGTAATTGCCTGTCCAGTACTCAGTCATCAAAACTACACAGATCTTTGAACCAAAATTCTGGGCTGTATATATCATAATACTCGAGTTCACGGTGCCGAATAATAGTTAGTCTAACTTGGCATCAGTTCTTTCACCTCTCTTTCTAGCCCATTGCATTACTCTGTCGTCTTGTTGGCTATTTCTTTGCTTAGAACCGCCATCATGACGGGACCTTGGAAGGTCAACTTCCTTACAGCCCTGTGGCTAGGTGCAACCTTTGCCGGTGCAAACCTCGAACTAGAAACCTCCTCTGGAGCAGCCGTGTTCACACACCCGGTCTATCCTAGAGTTTTGGTCGCAAGACAAGAACAAGAGATTCCGGCTGATGACCGGAATCCGCCTCCCCCAATCATCCCCAATCCTCAGCCAAATGAACCCGCAGGCCCAGTCACGCCAGTACCAGCTCCTGAGCCAGAAACAACAGTCGAACCCAACAACCCTCCTCTGCCAGCAACCACAACAGCGGCACCTGCGCCCCAAGAGCCACAGATTACAACTGAGCCAGAGAACCCACCTGCCCCAGTTACTACGGACGAGCCTGATACACCAGAGCAGCCGAAGACCACTGATGTTGCACCTGTACCAATACCGGTCCCAATTCCCAACAAACCTGATGATCCTAAGAAACCCGACAATCCCAAGAAGCCAGATGAACCTAAAAGGCCTGATGATCCAGAAAAGCCCGATGGTCCTAAGAAGCCCGACGATCCCAAGACTCCAGACATTCCAGATGTTCCAGATGTTCCCAAGATCCCAGATGTGCCCAAGATCCCAGATGCGCCCAAGATCCCAGATGCGCCCAAGGTTCCCGACACACCTGATCCTAAGCCTGATAACCCTGAAGATCCCAAAGATCCGAAGGACCCTGAGAATCCCGATCCTGAAGACCCCGAAGACCCCGACGACCCCAAAGAGTCTCAAGATCCTCAGGATCCTAAAGCTCCTCAAGATCCCAATGAACCGGATGATTGTGAGAAGAAGGATCCAGCACCATGCACAGAGACCGTTTCGTTTTACTCGGAAAGCGAGACGTATACCAGGTACTTCCATAGCCTCTGACCTTTCTGATCAATATTTCTAACAGAGAATCCTATAGTACCGTCTACGTAACATGCCCTGCACCGATCGACTGCCCCGCTAGAGAAGCCTCAACCGTCACTACTAGCATCTTCCCCGAAGAGTCGGTCCTTTGGGGCGACGTACCTGCCGATAACGAGGCCATCCCTACAATGGAAGCGATCGAAGATGATACCTCTAGATACTTCCAACAGGTTTTTGACGATGAGAACATCTCTATCAACGATGCTCAACACCCCGATGTTCAATGTCAAAAACAAAGTAGCGACGACGTACCTCGTGACTGCTTCATGTCTATCTACTCCAAGTTCTGCGCCGACGTTAATGGACATGAGGGCGATGAGCTAAGCAAGAACCTCACCGGTGCTGATGCCGAAGGCGGTTCACAAGAGAAGCGTGCGTCGATTAACATGAGAAGACATATGCTTCGTGAACGAGCTGAGTCTTGCGATGGTTGGGTGTTCGAACACGACTGGAGCGGCGCAAAGGGCGATTGCCAAATCCCCTGCGGAGATTCTATGTACGCTTTTGGCGACGAGTGTTTTGACTCTGAGAACAGCTTTCTTGAAGGTACTATCGATGTTGGTTGTGGTACCTACAAGTACACCGCGATACCTACGACGTCAACGACAGCACCACCGTTTCACTTAACCGGTCTCCCAACTCTGACCGACATTCCTGGACCTATCTCCACCCCTGACGGCAGCTCATGCGCTGAGACAGCAACGAATACACAATGTGCTCAGGGCGGTGGTGGTAGAGGACAAGCATGCGTCGAGAACACATACTGTGCGTCATGGGCCTCAACTGAGCCCACCGAAGCTCCAGCGCCACCAGAGGAGGAAACCCCACCAGAGGATGAAACGACATCGTTGGAATTGGGCCCAGTGTTCTGCAAGAATAGGGGAGGTAATCACAAAGACGTCAGCCCACGTGCTGTGCGTGCCTTGGCAGATGCGTACTGCGAGGCTAATTTACCCGTTGAGTTGAAGCCTGGAGACCCTGCTTATGGTATCACGAAGAGCGATCTTTATTACTATGAGGTTTCGTGGGTTGAAGGATGCAAGACGACTGTGGATTTGCAGGACCCGTATACACCGCTGGGAAATGATGGCCCGCTTTGCAAGGATTTGTTTGTAAAGGCTTACGCAAGATGTAAGTACTCTGCTCCTTGCTTCAATAATCTCTTACTAATGCATTTGCTTCTAGGTGATAATGACGGTATTGGAGGATACATCGATGCTGGCTGTGTGCGATACACGTTCCTCGGCGCTCAGTAGCAGCATTTCAGTCAGCAGTTTTAGCAGCACGGATTCGACTATATCGTAAAAGTAACGAAGTTTTATTCTAAACGATTATGATACTTCTTTTTTTTTCAATTCTGTGCCAGAAGAAACCCCGTGTCTTCACCATTTTCGTTGTTATCCACGCCCCTTGCTTGAAAAGATCCCATACGGTGTTATTCATTCTCCTTCTTGGCCAGGTAAACCACCAATCCTAATGTAGGCATTTCGAAAGATGTCGGTTATCGTTTGGCTTTCGATGTACCAGTCCACAACATCAGCTTTCCCTTGTAGAATGCAGAGTGCATCAACCCATAAGTACCGCATATTCAATGTGTGTACTAGCTTGATTTGGCCTTGGGATCTGGATTCCCCTATGTCAAGAAGTCGCGCAGGAGTAGGGCCAGAAGGTTCCCATGGATGACAAAGTTCAGGTTTGTTGCGATAGGACTTCTGTAGACGGAGGCCGCAGAAACGAGAAGCCTGAGCTCGATGAGCAAATGATTGATCTCAACTTTCGAGGCTTTAGATTCCGATTCTGATGGTTTGGACGTTGATAAAGATGACTTTGAGTATGCGCTAATGGTCGCGATCAAGGGTCCGTCGTAGTCTACATAGTAGATCGCCCCAATTGTCCAGAGTGGGACCGAAAACGAACTTGCCTGAACTACTAAACAAACTCAATAGGCTCGTTGTTTATGCCGGGACCCTTGAGCGACAGGTGGGTAGCAAAGAAAATAGGGACTTGGAGCAATCGAGACGAAATTATTAGACCACTCTTAGGCTACATAGACACTAAGAGTGATCTAACATTTATTTTGACTACTAAATTAGTCATGGTTCTTATGCAAATCTGAAAGGAGGGGAATAACGATAAAAATGTCAGGAAGTAGCTTCTTTTCTGCGATAAATGGGAAGTCGTTTGGCGGTGGTAGGACTCCTGTATATGCCTCGTAATAATTATTACGTGCCTCTTTGTAATCTTCATCGTCGAGTACACATGGGATAAAGAAAAAAGCGAAACCTACTCTTAGTTTCCAAGACATGGACAATATCGCACAAGAAGAAGCCATCATGTCCTCGTACAATCGATATCTTGAGCTCAAAGCTGACCGCCGCACTTGCCCGATGGTGGTGGGTGCTAATCTGGATTATTCACTCAGGACACTTTGTTACGGTACTGACACATACCATGGGTGCTGGACGACTGGGGCATTTATATGGGATATAGACAGGCTGTCGCAGTTAAGTGAGCAATGGGTGTGGCTCGTGACTGATGGCTTCTAATGACATCTCTCATCGGCCGTTGACTTCGCGCTCCCTTGGCTTCGACTTCATAAACTAACATGAAGACATTTAGCCTTACAAGTTGAAGGTCATAAGGATATTGAGGGTTTAGTTTCGCTTCATAGCAGGAGGATCCATTTATATTTTATGATCTATGAACTAATGCCCAGATCTTCTTAAATTGAACTCAAAACTATATATCCCAAAATTATGCCCAAGAGAAGTGTTCGGAATGCAAGTAAGCCCCTGCAGAGTCTACGCCCCTAAGAACATCCAAGTTTAGAGATGCGACAGTGTTTCGAACATCATTCTGCATAGTATCTGGACCGCAAACGTACACGCCAAGCGAGTCTGTAGATGTCATCTCGTTTGCCACCCCTTTTACCACCCCTGGTAAGTCGGGACGACCATGCAGTTCGTCGAATGATACCGAAATTTCTGTCCCCTTCTCGATCCCCGATTCGTGTTTCCCAGGCACTAAGCTACTATTCGATGGGAGGGTTGATTCTTGTATGGCCCCACCAGTACGATAGAGCTGCACATTCAATCCAGGGACCATTCTGTCTGAGTACTTCAGCAAGGTTTCGCTCACAACTTGTCGATACCAGTTGCAGCTCTCGATATCTCGACTTGCTAGTATCACACGTAGTGATGAAAACAGGCATTTGTCCGCCTGGTCTCCTTTGCGATCTCCATCGCGCTTAGCTGTGTGGATTACGATATACTGCTCGATAAAAGGCAAGGTCCATCCGGCTCCAGAACCTCCCGCGATGACAACGAGATGGCTGCTGTTCACGTAAGACTGTGTATTGATGCCTCCGTATGGTCCATCCACCATCACTGAAACTTGGGCTCCTGGATTTTGCAAGGCATGTTCATACAACTTTGCTGTGAAACCTTTGTGTCTCTTGAGATAAAAGACAAGGAACGACTGGTTGCCTGAAGACGTTGGTAAAGAGCAAATCGTAAATGGATGCGCTGACAAGGCTTCTGCAATCCCAAAACCAGTAAAGCGTAGGAAGCAGTGCTGTCCAATTTCCCATGTGAAGTTTGCGGGGATAGTGACACGGACGAAACCGTTGTCTTCTACTTTAACATGGGCCTTTGCCCGAACACCATACTCAAAGCAGGTTCGTAGCCAGGGGTAGACATAGCAAGGCACATATACCGCGGCTGTTCCTATGAAGTAGTGCCTATAAAGTCATCGTCGGTATTAAAGTTTGATAAGGGTGGACATGAAAAACAGCCTTACCAGGATGTCAGGGTGTAGTCGCAGTGCCAAAAGAAAGTAAGCATGAATATGACAACGGCAAAGAAGTGCGTAGCCTTGAAAAATTCATATCCCAACAGCTTTCTAGTTTTTATGTAAGCACGTATTCCTTGATAGACAAGGCATTCAGTACACTTACCGAATGGCACTGTGAGATGCAAACGTAAGCCAAGCTTGAAAAATCAAGGCGACGATGCCTGTCCAATAGAACAAAAGGCTCATTTCAAAATGCATCTGCATATCGTGGAATCTGATATGATAAACGATAAACGGGAATGTGTGCAAGAGCGCGAGCACAAAAAAGGCGTAAGCTATCCATCGATGGAATACTTGGAGTCTTTCGTGCGAGACACCTGTCAGTAAGGTAATCCAGTTTGTCTTGGTTGCCGTAGCACTGTTACTCATCAGTAATGTTTCAAGAGGTTTATGTAGGTATTGTAGAACTAACAACACAAATGGCATGCACCCCAAAGCCAACCATCCGGATCTTGTTCCCAATGGTGGTGAGCCGCCAAAGTCTAACGAAGGCCAATAGTACGGCTGAGGTATTAAGTCCATGCCTATCAGTGGTTAGCCAGTCGTTCTCTTTTTTGGCTGTTTGAATTACTCACAAAAAAAGAATATGGTTCCAACAAGCCCCAGTAATAGGACTCCTATGGGAGCCGAGTTGAATCCAAGTGATGCAACATGGAATCCACGATATGAAAGATATCTGATCATGGCAATCAACATACGCCAGGGTCTAGGTCCACGGAATATCGGGAAAGCAAGACCAATAACGTAGTAGGATATCAAGTGGCCGATTGCGAAGAGTCCAATGCCACTCATGAAGAAGGCTACCGTGGGCAAAGCGTAGACGTGGTCCGCAATGTACCTTTTTGACGTTAGATGGGACGTTGTAAGAGGGATTTCGTCGATTGGTAAATTGCCAGCTTACCAAAAATGCCATCTTTTCGTATACCAGGAACATTGCGCCTCGGTGAAGCCATCACAAGTGAATGCACGGCTCCCAGTCAACTGAATCGGGGCCGTAAGCCAAGCTGCTGACTCCATGTTGGAGAAATTGACGGCAGAGAAATTTTCACTGAGTAGATTCAGGAATAAAAGACAAAAGCGATATCTATGAAGAAGTGGCAAGGCAGGGTAGCTATCTATTGCTCACATGGCTAGCTACAGAGCAATGTAAGCATGTTTCCCCCTTGACTGAGTAACTGTTTTATAATGGGCAAGGGTCTTGTGCCGATATCCGTAATCATCAATTATAATTGGTCGATTTCTTAATAAATCATTCAACTATCTGGAGCATGTTCCGCGCCATTATCGCATAAACGGCACTTGAGTAAGTTTGAGCAAGTTTATCTGCGGCGATAAGATTATTCCCGATATGCTACCACCACGATATAAGCTTAGATAAGTAGTGGTCATCTTACACCTCGAACCACAAGCAAGTTACTTTGTACTACCTCTCGATACAGCCCAGATTCAACCTCGATGAAAATGGACATGGATATGACTACTTCGACGGGCAGTTCAATGCCCATGTCAACTTCTAACGCCAGCACTGTGGCTATGGCTATGGATATGGAGCAAATGAACATGGTTTTCTTCACCTCTACCAAGACACTCCTCTGGGCAAAGGACTTTGCCCCTACGACAACTGGACAATATGCAGGTGTTTGCATTTTTCTCATCGCCTTCGCTACTATATTCCGCATGCTGCTTGCTTTACACTTCAACTTTTACAGCATTAGGGATGGTCTCAGGCGGAGGCGCACCAAAGGCCTGCTAGCGGAACACCACACTGATGAGACTGGCCAACGCCCATGGAGAGCGAATGAAGCCATGATGCTGGGAGTAGTAGATGTCGTGATTGCCGGCATCAGCTATTTGTTGTAAGTGTTTTATCTACTATTGAGCCACTGGAAAAAGACATTGACCGGTGTTTTGTTTAGGATGCTGGCCGTTATGACGATGAATGTTGGCTATTTCTTGTCTGTATTGGCTGGGGTATTTATCGGAAGTGTCACCTGTAGTCGTTTTTTAGCAAACTCTAGCCTGCATTAGAATTAATCTCGATAAGAAATGGATCAGAAGCGCAATCGAACGTTTTAACTATTAGTCTACCGTACCCTACCCAGGTTAAGCCTATCTCAATTTAGGTCTGATGACTATTCTCAAGGGATTATTCATTTACCACGACCAATCATGGCATAATGAAAGAAGAGCTTGTTCTAAAAGCAACATTTCTTGAGTCGTCAGTGAAAAGCATCATCAACACCAACGACCTACCCTGGTCTTGATCTCCATCCAGGCCGCGGGGTTCATGTGACTAAGAGCACGTGACTTGCCCGGTATCGGTGCTGAAAAATTTGCCAATGACTCTGACTCTAACTAAGCCTGACCAGGATCTCTCTTGATTAGTACCCCGCCCTCGCTATAACTGATTGAGTACCAATTGATTGCACCAGACGCCATCAAACTTGTTCAAGAAAAGTCAGTCAGCTTGATTACTATCCATCATGGCCGCCAACAATACCAACAATGCCGGTGCTCCCGCTGAGGGTATGCTCTGGGGTGGTCGCTTTACAGGTGTGTAGCTCCCCCGCCATCGACCAAGCTCCGTCCACTGACTGACGTCACGCATCATAGGCGGTATTGATCCCCTGATGCATCAATACAATGCCAGTATCTCTTACGATAAGCACCTCTACAAGGAGGACATTCTCGGCAGCATTGCCTTTGCCCGCGCCAATGCCAAGTCAGGCATCATCTCCAATGATGAGTTCACTGAAATCGAGCGTGGTCTCAGAGAGGTCATGAAGGAGTGGGAGGCTGGTACCTTTACCATCATGCCCAATGATGAGGATGTAAGTCACTTCTTCCTGGTTACTCGAAGCCACATGACTAAAGGATTGAACCAGATTCATACTGCAAACGAGCGACGCCTATCCGAGATCATTGGTAAGGAGATCGGTGGAAAGCTTCACACTGGTCGCAGCCGAAATGAGCAGGTTGTTACCGACATGCGAATGTGGCTGCGCGAGCGTATTCGTGAGATTGAGAGCTATCTTGTTGCCTTCCTCCAGGTCATCGCCGGCCGCGCTGAGGCCGATATGTAAGCTTCACGCACCACTTCTCCTCATGATATGACTTGTTCTAATCTTGATAGCGACCATATCATGCCCGGGTACACACATCTTCAATTGGCTATGCCAGTCAAGTTCTCCCAATGGCTCCTGTCATACGGCTTTTCCTTTGCCTCTGACTTGGAACGATTACGCGAGGTCTTGAAACGCGTCAACAGGAGGTAGGCGCACCCACATAAAAAACACGATCTATCGTCTTGCTAATACATGAACATAGCCCACTCGGTGCTGGTGCTCTTGCCGGCAATGCCTTTGGTATTGATCGTCAAATGATGGCCAAGGAGCTCGGCTTTGAAGGAATAATGTGGAACAGCATGGGCGCCGTTGCTGACCGTGACTTTGTTACTGAATTCCTGTCTTGGGGTACCATGTTCATGGGACACATCTCCAGGTTCAGTGAAGACTTGATCATTTATTCCACTGCTGAATTTGGCTTTGTCACTGTTGCCGATTCCTACTCAACAGGTTCATCATTAATGCCTCAGGCAAGTCTCTCCTTTCTACCCTTTAGACATTTTGACTAACAACCCCACAGAAGAAGAACCCCGACGGCCTCGAGCTTTTGAGGGGCAAGGCTGGCAGGGCCTTTGGTCATTTTGCCGGTGTCTATGTTGCCACAAAGGGTATTCCAAGTACTTACAACAAAGACTTGCAAGAGAGTTGGGAGCCTATGCTGGATCATGTCAAGACTGTCTCCGATAGTGTGCAGATCGCAAATGGCGTCCTTAGCACTCTCAAGCTTCGACCAGACCGCATGAGAGCCTCTCTCAACCCTTTCCTCCTTGCAACCGACGTTGCAGATGCTCTTGTTCGACTTGGCGTGCCTTTCCGTGAGACACACCACATTTCAGGACGCGTGGTGGCCAAGAGCGAGGAGTTGGGAATCCCAATGGACCAGCTGAGCGTTGAGCAACTTCAGGCCATTGATAGCCGATTCCCCGATAACATCAAGGACGTATTCAACTACGAGGCTAGTGTTGAATCAAGGAACGCTCAAGGTGGCACCAGCCGAGCAGGTGTGCTGGAGCAGATCGAGGTCCTCAAGGGCATGTTGAATTAGAGGCGTTTAGATATGGTCCAAAGGCCAACGTTGACTACGAAATCGGGAAAGCAAAAGTTCATTATCTCTTTTAAGAAAAAAGAAAGAAAGAGGCTGGCAAAGTAGTACTCTTGAAAAGACTTGCTGATGCAATCTTGCGTGAGGCGTATGGTTGATTGGTACATAACTTTTACTGGACTAGGCTCAGCGACCGTGACGCGGCGAGTTTGGCCATTGTCATGTTCTGTGCATCTTTGGACAGAGTACAACACGGCCACCCTTTTATCGAACTCAATGGGTTAGCTACTCTGCCAGTTGGGGAGAGCTCAATGTGTCTACATTTCTCGGGAGGTCAAGACTAAGAAACAAAAGTTACAGCTCAACGGCAGTCACGAAAAGTACGAGGAAGACAGCCAAGCTGTTTGGGCACTGAATGGCGTGTACGAGAGGAGACTCGGATATGCAAGGGAGTTAATGGCATCGAAGTGGTCTGGCTGGAGGACGGGAGTGACGACGATTGGCAGGGGAAACAATATGTCCACTGCCTTTCAGACTTGCCGAAACCCACTCTGAGGCATGGATTATCGGCGCCACCACGACTCCTGCTTACATAGATCGAAGTTTCTCAGCTTGGAATAAACCCTTCTTCAAGTTTCCCTTGTCAATTTGATCAACGTATCAACAATGCAAATTGACCCTCAAGCGATACAGACTTTGCCAATCCAAGACCTTCACTCTACAGAAAGCAGCATATCACAGAGCGATCATTGGGCTTCAAGAAGAACTTGTTTATATAAGAATTGCGTATGTATGCATAAATTTGTACGGTCATATAAGAGTAGATACATGAATCACACAGCTCCGCTGCGTGTAGAAATTTGAACCGACTAGCGGCAACCGAATAACATCAGAGCGAAGGGCTGCCCATTGCCCTAGTCCTTGGTCCCAAACTCAGTCTGGAAACTAGAAACCACTTGTCTGAACCTCGTGAAAATCTCTTAGATTCTCTGGACGGCAGGTCCGGGGATTTGGTAAGAGCTGAAGCTTGCGTAGAGGTTGAAGAGAATGCCGGGGTCAGTGGCAGAGTAGAACTTGGTGAAGTCGCCACCACCGCTGAGAGCCTGGGAGCCGCTACCAGTGACCTTGAGGTTGATGCACTGGGGGTAAGCTTGGGCACCGTTGTTGTTGTTAGCAGAGTGAAGTCCGATGATCTCGTGTCGGAGAACGTAGTTGCCGGCCTTGAGGTTTCGGGGCACGGTGAACTTCCAGGCGAAACCGTCGCGGATGAGCTCGTCGGATGCCCAGTTGCCGGGGTTGCTACCAGAGATGTAGCCCTTCTCGGCGACCTTGGTCCATCGAAGGCTTCCCTTGTTGATGCTGGCGAAGTCTCCGCTGACAGGAGCGAGGTACTCGGTGACGGGACCGTGGTGAGACTCGGGCCAGGTGTCCCACTTCAGGGTGACAACATCGCCAGCGGCAACAGTGACAGCGTTGCTGACAGGCTTGGCGCTCTTGTGGCAGATGATGTCGGCAGTGCCAAAGGCAGCGGGCTCAACGAAGCCGTTGTCCTGGTTTCCAGCAGCCCAGCCGACAGCGTTGGAGGGAGCACCGTGGGGGATACCACCAGTGTACTCCTGGCCGCCAGCGATAACCTTGGCAACGTGACCGTGGGCGTTGACGGAGCTGGCGAGGAGAGCCACAGCGGCAAGAGAGAGTGTGTTGCAGTGCATTTTGGTGGTTTAGAGACTGGAGAGGGCTTATTGGGCAAAGTTGTATAGGTGGAAAGACAATGAGAGACTTGTTTGAGAGGCTGTGATGATATTGACTTGAGGAGACTCATCAATCGTTTATATATTCAATCCTGACCATCTTAGAGTATCATCCACTCCTTCAAGATGAGTCTATACACAAAACGAATTATCCCGTTTCGTCAACGGAGCCAAAATGGACGTGGACCAATTCGTGACATGCACAAAGGGGATGTAACGTCCGTGGTTGCCAAACTAAGCCATGATCGTCATTGACGACTACGAAAAAAAAAAGGCGATATTAAAGGAGGGTTTCCCTACGTAGCAGCCAAGCAAACTCAACTGGTCACTGGCATGATTTGGTTAACACTTGGACCAACCACAACTCGGTGTTATCGGCCATCGGACAGAGAAGCCGGCAGTCGATTCGTTGTGGACATGTTTCAGGAACAGTCACTTAGCATGGCAATTCGGAATTAGAACCCGTTTTTCCCGCCATGTAAGCCAGTCATGCCTTGGCGAGATCCGCTCTGAAACGAGAATGGCGACAGCGTCTAAAAGAAAGCTTAAGGTTTATAATTGAACAAGGTCTCTAAGCCTCAGTTGACATGTCATTCGTGGAAATAAAGAGCTTAATTAACTAATTTCGTACATCTGTTGAATCGCAAGGGACGTCCCGTAATCAAGTGTCCCATGGCTGTGGATCTCCTATCGCCCTAAACTTTGTTTTCCAGGACGTCGGTTAAGCATGAATCGTGATGCATGATTTGGAATCACTCTGAGAACTTGGGATGAACAGTATTTGCGGCGCGGATTTCTGCAAGACAGCAAAAGCAGTCACAAACGTATACATCTGGAGCTTCTTGTGCGGTTATCCTGGGGTGGTGGCGGGACAAGAAACACAAGACACAGAAGCCGCCACATGCACATGAGACAATCGAGGAAACGGATCGAGAGTCATGGATGAGGGATGTAGATGTGATCGAGTCATGATCCAATTGCAGTGGAGAAGGAAGAGAAGCTCCAGCCAGCTTGGGATAAATTTTCCCGTATCCTTGTTTCAACGTTGTTAGTTTCGCGGCCCGATGTTTCCACGCATGGATTTTTAATTAATGAGAAACAAGCAGCCAAGGGATTCGTCGTCCTTTCTTCTTCTTGTCTTTTGTTCCTGACGCGGAAAGACGGGACGAGACGGATTACTTGAAACAAGACATCTCATCGAGGTTGTTGATAGTCTCTACGGATTTAAAGGTCATCCGATTCCGTTGGTAGTGTATTTAAGTTTCCGCTTACTCTCAGGCTGAATGCAAAAGCTTAAACTCTGTTTCTACGCCTTTTTGGTTTCTTGGCAGTATCGATCTTGTGTCTGTGCTGTGTGTGTGTTGAGACATGAGTTTTGCGTCCAGTCAGTCTCTGCGAAGCTATCAATATAGTTGCCAATTTCATATTTATCTAACACATACGACCAAAGGTAGTGGAAAATACGGGATCCCGTCCGCTCTCCCATAGTCAAGCCACTAACCGGCGGATTAGTAGTTGGGTCGGTGACGACCAGCGAATCCCCGCTGTTGTATGTTTTTGCATGTTCATCTTTTTGCCATTTTCCAGGGGCATGAGGAAATTTCCAGACCCTCTATTTTCTGGCTTGGCTATCCAATAGAACCAGCACGTGAACCGGTAGATCGAGAGATCGGGAGATCTCCTTCCGGAACCAATTCTGACAGCAATCAATCGCTGGATGCGACGCTAGGTCAGACCTTACCCTACATCTGTTGTAAATTGACAATAGAAACTACTTGATCAAGCATCAATTCATGTATCAAGGTTATTCTGATACTTTGAGCTTAATCGGGTTATCATATAATGTGTTTATTCTCTGGCTTTTACCGTATCGTGGGGCTCAAGTCTCATCATCACGTATATCTACAGTGAGGTCAATTCAACTTCATAGGTGACTTCACAAGTAGTTCATCAATACTCCCATTCACCTTGTCACACAAGCTCGGCACTAAATCTCGGTGAGAGGGAGCATTTACTGCTTGGGGATTGGCTAGGATGAAAAACCCGCAGTGGAGGTTACCAAGCTACACAACATTTGAGTGACGCTGTGGTCACATCAAAACATCGCAGCTTTCTTGACCATCTCACCATTATGGGTACTTACTATAATGAGTCATGAAACGTTCCACAATACGCAAGGCTGCTGGATAATCGAATATGTATAATCATGTAAATGATGCTGCACTCGGCGCATAGGGGCGTATTTAATTGTGCCTACATTTATTCTCTTGCAAACCTTACTTGTCCTTCACATCAAACGTCACGCCTCTTCTTCACTGCCCGGGCAAGCCCGATACAACAATGAAAAGGTTGAGCCCAAGCAAGTGCGCGTTCGCGTCACCTAGAGGCAGTGTAATACTAGGGACACAGTGGGCAAAATCATGTGCAAGCACAGAGGAAATTGCCCGGAATCCAAAAATAGGAATAATCAATGTTGGTCTCCTTGGAGACCTTTCAGAGATTAAACTGAAAAGAACAGATACTACACTTGATCTAAGCCAAAAGGCAAAGAGAGCTAAGGAGAAAAGGAAAGAAGAAAGCATAGCTTGGACAGGCTGGGAGATATTTTTATAGAGGAATACTAGGCGGTGAGAGATAGCGGATGGCAGAATGACAGGCGGCAAGCTCAGGTCTTGGTTGTGACGCGGTGATGAAATTCGGTGGTTGGGAACCATTTCGCTTACAACAAGCGATACATCATTGACCAACGAAAGACAGGTGGTGGATTGAATCCATTTGCACTTCATTTCCCCACGGTTAGACCCGGGAATACTCTGTAGATCGACGATACATGTCTGTCTACCAGAGGTTGCTGGTGCCAAAAGCGCGATCTAATACCCATACGTATAGCAAAGTACATTACTTTACGCGTCATTTCTCCAATGTCGCGACTATTGATGCATGTTAAATAATTAAATCTTTTATTATACTCTGTAGCCCTTCATTGAAGCGCGCTGCTAGCTAGATACCTTAGTTACTACAGGCTGTTCTTGGCCCAAGACATTCCTCTCAGGGTCTTGCTGTGTAGCAACATCTCCTAAAGCAGTCTCAAAGTTCTCTTCGGCATACTGCTCAGCATCGAATCCATGTATCCAATCCTCTCTTGGAAACCCAATGCTGCTGGGATCCTTCTTGGCCTTCTCCCAGTCAGTCTTATGCCAGAGATCCCTGGTCGATTCGCCAGTCTTTTGAACCGCTCTGACGCGCTCGTATCTAAATGTCGTGTTATTAGGACAGTACCCATATTGTTAACTGATGCCATCACATACCTCAAATTTTGATGGGCCTTTAGCGCTCCTGGGATGTTCCCTTTCCCAGCACGCTTGAGGCAGACAGCAATCGTCACACCATCTTCCATAGCCTGTGTCGCACCTTGAGCGCTCGTCGGAAGGAATGGATGAGCAGCATCTCCGAGTAATGCGATGCGTCCCTTTTGACTAATCCAAGTCGGTAACGGGTCGCGATATACAAGTTTCCAATCCACGACCGAAGGCGTCTTCTCGACAATTGCTCGACAAGTAGGATCCCAGTCCTTCAGAAGCTCCAAAACTTCTTCGATCTTACCAGGAAACGACCACGACTCATCAATATCATGGTCATCTTTATGCGTAAGAACCCAGCAGCAGTCTTTTCCACCCTTGAGGGTCGAGAACAAGAAGTGGACATCTTGTCCAATCCAGCCGTTGAAGGTGTCGCCATTCTCGCAGAACTCCTTTGTGCGAGGATCTTGTATCATGTCTTTGTTTGAGAACCTGGAAACCCAAGTCAGCTGTCTTGCTATCCTCTGTTGCAGGCCGATCACATACCAAGCTCTCCAAATAGCGTACCCACTGCTCTTGGGTTTATCAACATAGCCCAAAACGAGCTCTCTCGCCTTGGACCTTACACCATCAGCACCAATCACGACATCACCAAAGACCTGACTCAAAGTTTAGCCGCTTAGACATGTGCAGCTGGAAGATTAAAAAAAACCTTTTCTCCGCTTTTCAGAACGATACCTGCATTTTCCTCGTTCTCAAAATACTCAGATACTCGTTGACCAAGATGGATGGGAATGCCAAGCTCATCGCGTGCATAGTTGAAGATAATCTCGTGTAGTTCGCCTCTATGACCATTTAAAACTGGAGCCTCAGGATTCGGCGGCGGTCGCTTTTGGTGATAGACAACCTCACCAGTGTCCCATTTGTGAATTCGGAAGCCATAGTTCTGTATGTTGATGCACATCGGTCGCAGTCTAGCTACGACTTCGCCATCAGACCATCGGTGAAAGATCCTACCAGCGTTTCCGCCGAAGGATATAATGTCACCAAGAACTTTGAGCTCAGGGAATGACTCATAGATCTCGACATCGTGGCCTTGTCGATGACATTCGATGGCAGCTGTCAACCCGCCGAATCCAGCGCCGACAATAATGACTTTGATACCTGTTTTGCTCGCTGACATGATTTAGATGAAGATATGCTGATAGGACTTGCGACTTTGTGAGCAACTTCGTACATAACTTAAGTCATGGCCAATGTAAGTCGGATGACATGATCCTTACCAGGAAAGCCGAGGTCTGTATATCCGGACTGTTCCCCGCACACGTCGGATGAGATCTGCAGTTGCAACCCGCACCCTTCTACGGCCAACAAGCACAGTTGGTCATGCTATTGTAATAAACACTAGACAAATAGCATTGAAGCCCAGTCCATTTAACAACAGGAGCAGCCAATGAGTGTTGCCACAAATTGTTCTACTTGTCTGTTAGGATGTGTAAGAAGCAGGCTTTTGCTGAAGGATATCTCATGACCTCGCAACCGCCAGTTACGCTTTGAGCCGAATGTCAGTATCTAGTGTCTTAATTTCAGCTGTCAGAAACTAAAGCAGCTTGGCTCCTGAGATCTACTGCAAGATGAATCATGGAATGGGCGACCCCCGCAGCCTTGGCTGTCATGTAATATCTTTGTCAGTCCTCGTCGGAGAAAATACAACGGTGGAAATGATCACGGCAAGTAGGTCGGCAATTGAGGTTGTATCAAAGATCCTGCTCAGTTCTTAGCAAGGTGTCAGTTGGCGAATAACAGGCTGGCACTACATGCATGAGGTCAGCCATATCGCGGAATTAAGCTGAAGATGGGGTAGGATATATGATTGGGATGAGGTCTAGACTCACCAAGGGACTTGTTTATTGCGTAGGGACACTCTGTGGCTTTTCGTTTCGTTGAAAAGACTGTTTGACGGGTTCCCGTATCTTTTTAAGACACTGAGTGATAGAAAGTCAACTGAACTCAGACTCTAGTCTTCGCCAAGTAACACGACCAGCAAGCACACCGGATATGTTTATCCTAATCAAGTCTCGGTTATGCACCCCGCACCCCGCACATCGTGAATGCCCCGTCTATAGCTCCGCTAGTAAGGGATCTGCATACGGCGACGAATCTAGTATAGCTGCAAGCATCTGTATCATCTTCTCGAGGTTGAGATTTAGATATGAAAGCAAGAGTAGATGCAGGTCTCTTGAACTTGACTGTGCTGACAGCTTCCCCTTGAAACCCTCAACATACACTTGGGAGCAATGACTGCTGCAGAAACAGACACAATTCGCGCCCATTGGCGATGCTTTGTCGCCTGTGGAATCATCGTCCTATCTCCTTTCCAGTATGGTCTTGACTTTGGTCTCATAGGAGGGCTTCAAGCCATGCCTGGCTTTCTCCAGGTGAGTCTCAGAGCGACACCATACATGCATCGATCTGTGATATACTGACATGGACTTCCATTCTCCAGGTCTACGGCTACGAAGACCCGAAAACGGCAATCGGATGGAACATCTCTACCACTAGACAGCAGCTCATCTCTTCTCTGATGACACTGGGTGCTTTCATAAGTTCCAGTCTTGCTGGTTTCGTTGCCGCGAAACTTGGTAGGAAGATGTGTCTTTGGCTTGCCTGTCTACTTTGTGCCGTTTCGAATGTCATCATGATGACCACGACTGATATTGGCCCGCTGTATGTTGGTCGAATACTCATAGGCCTGGCAAATGGGTACTTTATGACCTTCTCACAGCTCTACATTCAGGAGACCAGCCCTGCCAAGTACAGAGGATTGTTTTTGACTGCGTTTCACCTATGCACCACCTTTGTAAGTGTCGAAGATTGGCACTGATATGCGTGATGGACTAACCTTTGTTGTCAAGGGCACACTGGTAGGAACAATCATCGACTGGACAACTGCTAAGCGCCCAGATCGATCGGCATATCTTATTCCGCTTGGGATGATCTACATTGTCCCTGTCGTCATATTCGTTTCTCTTTGGTTCATCCCTGAATCTCCAAGATGGCTCATTCTTCAAGGCCGCTACGATGATGGTCTCAAGTCATTGAGTTGGCTGAGGCCGAAGGGGGCAGATGTGGAAGCGGAGTTGGCGGAGATCCGGCAAGCCATTGACATAGAGAAGGATATGGCCAGTGGAGTTGGACCACTGGACATGTTCAAGAACCCAGTCGACAGAAGACGCACCATGATATCGGTATGCGCAGTTCTTCTACAAGCTGCTTCAGGCTCCATGTTTATTATTGGTGAGTATTAACCCATGCTTGGTGGAATATGCTTCTGACCAGATTACGATAGCCTTCAAGGCC
This sequence comes from Fusarium graminearum PH-1, assembly GCF_000240135.3. NCBI lineage: Eukaryota > Fungi > Ascomycota > Sordariomycetes > Hypocreales > Nectriaceae > Fusarium > Fusarium graminearum. The sequence goes on along the minus strand of NC_026475.1, from coordinate 6,221,127 downwards.
TATTTCTTTGCCATGGCCAAAGTACAAGACCCTTTTGCCATGAGTAACGTCCTCAGCACGGCAGGAATGACTGCGACTATCATCAATGCCTTTATAGTTATTCGATATGGCCGACGTCGCGTCCTCTTGCTTGGCGGTCTTACTATTGCTGGCTTCTTCCAGCTTATTTTTGCTATTGTATATGACAAAAACCCAGGCCAGATTGTTACGGGCAAGGTACTAGTTGCGCTTTCTTGCTTGTTTATGGTGGCATACAATGTAAGTAATCTTTAACCCCAACAGAAACGACTCAGTACTGATCCTTGATGATAGGGCATGATCGCACCATACTCGTGGCTTGTTGCTGGAGAAATTCCTTCACAGCGCCTTCGAAGCTATACTTTCGGCTTCGCAGCAGCAGCTGGATTTCTTGGAGCCTGGCTTATCACTTTCACGGCACCATACTTCATTAACCCAAGTGCACTGAACTGGGGTCCCAGATATGGATATATCTGGTTTCCTTCATGCATGATCTGTGTTGTCTGGGTATACTTCTTCCTACCAGAAGTCAAGGGTCGTACTCTTGAGGAGATAGATGCTATGGTACGTTATAATGAAGTGCGCCTTGCCTGCGGATTGACTGACCGGTTGCGTCTCATAGTTCAACGAGAGGCTTCCAGCGAGAAAGTTCCGAACCTATCAAGTACCACGGAATGTCGCTGGAGAAAACTTGGGAAAGTCAAGCATTGAGTTGAGAGTGGTTGAGACCGATAGAGTCTAGAATAAAGTGTGAGTTGATGGAATTACGAGACTGTGGGTGGAAGCCTCAGGGTGTCATAAAAACTGGCCGCTGGGAGCAAGAGGGACGAACTTAGTAGGCCATCGTATTATATTCAAGCTACAGTCTTCATACTATTTATTTCTGTACCCCAAGACTAATGAGGTCAACGTTTCTGATACCTAGTAGGGAGGTTTGCAGATATGATTCGCATCTACACCAACCCCATCCTGAGAACAATCAAATCAAATTTCAATGCGTGCTACAATTTATCGACCGACTATTTCGTAGTAATCTCCGAAACCCGAACTTTCAACCACACACACAGTATGATCTCAGTAGAATCCCTTACAGTCACACTCACGCTCCTCAACACGGATATACCAGCGTCCAACAAACAGTGTCCCATTACAGGCTGAGCATGGACACAGAGTTGACCCAAAACGTCTAGCTACACCATTACAATAACTGGTGTGGCCAGCTGCAGTGCAATGAGCCCCTAGGTTCACGCAGTGTTCGAGCACATAGTCCGGTACCTCAACACGGTACATTCCTGTGCCCTGGCAATATACACAGTTGGGGTCGTATCTCTCTTGCAAAGGACTATACCTATCTCCACCAGAGCTAGCACCTGAGGATCTGGGCATTTCGTGGGAATGATAACAAAGTATTGATCGAGCTTAAGTTGTTCTTTATTTGGCTTGAGGCAAATTTGCTTTATATATCTAATAGGCTGTGTAAAAACAAAATATCGAGTATTTGACCTTAAATAGGTCGAAATGTATGCTGTTCACAGCCCGTCTTTTTTTCTATTAAGATTCTCACACCCAAAATTGAATCGCTGTTAGACTGAATTCATCGACGGGTCTCTGAATGTCTGACTTGCATGCTTGATCTCCAATACTAAGTAAAAAAGAGCTTTGCTCATGACATAACAATAGAATACTACATTCATTCTAAAAGAAACGTTGCAATGAGATTACGAACGCCGAGCACTCAGTTTCGTGTATCTGAATCCTTTGGAATCTGCCGCACCCAATTTGTTCCTTACACCTTGGCATTATGTCTTGTGCCCTCGGCTGTGCCCTAACTCAAACTAGGTAGTTGATGGGCGGCTCAAATCTGACAGATGATGATCCAGAACACGAGGCACACTAACTGCTTCGGATATACCATTGGTTGATGAATTTGAGACTTGCACCATAAGCGAGTATGATCGACGTGCATGCATCGACACAACCTAGAGGAAATGACTGTAAATAGAATAGCTTTGTTACACGATAGAATCATGACAGGATCAACTCAACAAGTGCTGACCGTCGACAGTTATGACTTAAGATATTTCTTAGATGGGTGTAATAGACCGCATGCCTGATGGATTGGCTCTATACTTGGCATACAGACGTCTTTTTTACCTAAAAATAGAAAGAACAGTCCATGACGCCGGTTCAAATAATCAGTATTTATAAAAGGCAGTGAAGCTCCTCTACAAGAAAGAAAGCCATTCAGAGACAACATCTTCAACCACACAATCCTAAGAATTTATCAATCAGCACAACATAATGCATTTCACCAACCTTTTTACCGCTACCGTGTTTACTCTCGCCTCCACTGCAGTTGCAGCTCCAGCTTCAGACACGTACTTCGCCAAAGCAAGCGTCTTCGCGATCAACAAAGTCGAAAATGCATACAAATCAGTCCAGGTTCCCTTGGGAGAGCTGACGCACATGGATTATCAACTGACCAGCCTTGAGCTACGTGGCGTCGGGTTCCTCCTCCCTGATGGTCAAAAGGTTGATCCTCAAAACATCACATGTCAGATGTACAAGGACAAGTTTGGTACCCAGCCTGGAAGTGCCGCTTTCAACATGAAGACGCCTGCACTTATCAGTCTTTTGAACCCTGTTCAGTTCGGATGGGTGCTGTGCTATGTTAATGTTAACAGCGCTTGAAATCTGGGAGAGGGGATTTTGCATTATCTTGCTAAACGATGGGATGGATGATGCACAAACGTCTTGTTAAACCTTTCATTAGTTGTTATCTTCTGATTCTTTGTTGGTAAAGTGCATGGGACTCGGTCATTATTTTTGATACAGATATAGCTATTCTTAATTGGTTCCAAGTTCATTCATTCAGTCCTCTTATCACATTCTCACATTTAGCCTTTGATCTTACCCCAGCGTGTCTGGTAGATTTGCCATTAATGGCTGTAAGAGAAATGAATTGGAAAGCAGGAACAGTCTCGTGTCTCAGTTGTCTTACGCATTGTAAGCATGTCTGTCGTGTCTGTCAAGGTGTCTCCTGTGTTTATTCCGTATCTCGGTATCTTGCGCTGCATGGTTGCCGTATCAACGTGATGTCCGTCTCTTCATTAGTTTTGGGCAGCGTCCTTCTCATATGAAGAAACATTTATGACAGATTGCAGGAACAGCTAAAGTCCATGTGTTCTAACCTGGTTGTTGAGTTTAGTTCATCAGTTGTGGTCAAGCGTGCATAAAGGTTATGCAAATATATTCATAACTAACATCGAATACCCCGGCAATACCCCTGTCATAATTATGTGGTAGTTTCTCTGTTGGGTTTGTCCCCCACATCATCTCCGTTAGTAGACGGAACGTTGATTTACTGGACCAAGGCGCATTACCACCAAGACACTCGAAGATATCCCAACTTGCAACTTCCCAAGGCCACACCACGGCTTTGAGTTGCAATGATTATAAGTCAAGGATGATAGGACTGGCTTGAATTCACTTTAACTTAATTGGCAACGAGACTCGCTGGCAACCTCCCTGGGAGAACCACTTCATTATCCAGTTTGCAGAGGTCAGCCATGATCGTTTCCTCTGTCTCAACTCACCGCGTTGCGACGCTCAGAAAAACCACACAGATCCGTTTGACAAGGCAGATTGCATGATATCAATGAGGGTTAGTGTCTGTCTTAGCCTAATGGGTAGTAGAAAAGTTGGCCTCTAAGCTTGTGGCTACAATAATAAATAAACTAGAAATTAAGCTTAAATGGCATAAACTGACTTGCTTATTTCGTCTTATGCTTCCAGCAGCCAACTTTCCTGGTACCCTGCTACTGGCTTAGTTAGTTCGAGGCAGACAGTACTGCAAGGGTCAAAGGACGGCAGTCTGGACCGGTCTCGTGGCGTCCAGAATTAAGGTTAAAAAGTCGCTTCGCTTAAAGAAGCAACTGGCAGCAAATCAACTACCCTGTTTAGGCGTTTCCAAGTCTCTGAATTCCGAAATAAGGAATGAATTAGTAGATGTGGCTTGTCAGGGCTGAAGGGTGACCAGGTCACTCTCATTGTTGGTATTTTCAGCTGAAAGACTTCATTCGCGCTATTGGATTAAGGGTCTTGGCTTGATAAATGGTATATTTGCAATGAAAGCCCTTTTGCAACAGCCTCATCTCCCTCTTCCAAAGCCATTGACTTCCCGATGCCAATCATGCGTTGTTACCAATCTCTCCCCTTTCTGGCTTCGGTACTTGTTGCCCCAGCTTTTGCTGGACCAGGCCAAAATCTCAAAGCCATCTGCAAATCCACCGAGGGCGTATACGGATGCGAAGAGTACATAAAGGTTCCATTTGGCTCAGAGCCTATCACAACATGCTTCGACACAAGCCCTTGTGGTGTCCAAGTTCTGACTAACAACCGGAATATCTGTGACCTCGTTGAGGAGGCCTTGCCAAGCGATGCAAACTACATCGGCGGGTACACTGCCTGGTGCCATCGAGCACCAGAGGCCATGGATGTGATCAAGACTGACAAAGCTGTCTGGGTTGATGGAAAGCTCAAAGACGCTGGATACATCCCACTAGCCCGTGCGTTGGGCATCGAAGAGGTAAGTGGTAGCTGGTGCCATATGTTCGCACGCTTAGACAGTACTGACACTTGAATAGGAGTTCGAAAACCAAGGTCTCAAGTTCCAGAACAACAAGGCCTCTGTTATATCTAATCAGCTCGCGAATAAAGACGGATGGACTGTCCTCAAAGCAGCAGAGGTTTGTTAACCAGAATGTCATTTCTCAACCTGCACTTGTATATTGATCAAGCTACAGATCACCACACCCAAATACTTCGAGTTGGTCAAGCGTGTCAATGAGTACCAAAACTGCAACTCAGCTGATTGCTGGGAGACCTCACTGCAAAAAGTGTTGGACTGGTTCATGGAATGGATCCCTCGTGGCACCGAGATCAGAACCGGCAAGCTTTCCACCATGCTCAAGGACTGGGAAAAGACCTTTGCGACACCGTACAAGAACAGGATCTCTGCCATCAAGAATGGTGCGACCACCGTACAGACACGTGTCAAGACCGTCTCCACCAAGGTTGATGCGATCAAGAAAAGCATTTGCGCAAAGAACGCATGCACAGGAAAGACTGCGTCGACGTATCTCAAGAATGGTCCGTCATCCACATTTCATCTTTGTATATGGCATTACTAACCTGTTGTAGTTGCAACTACTCTCCAAGCTATAAAAGATCTTTCCAATATCGCTGCTGGTGCAGACAAGGCCGATCAGCAGCGAAAGGACGTTTATTACAACTACCTTACTAATATTCAGGCCAATCTCAACACTCCGCCACAGCACCTCCTCCCGAACAACTTCGGTGAGCTTCTCGATGATGGCAAGTTCAATACTCTCCGCGGCATCATGAATGGTTTCGGCACGATCACCTCCGAGCTAAGCATGTATGCCAACGACATCAGGAGGACTTTGACACATCTTATCCTCCTTACCAAGCACGAGGGTAGATGTCGGGAGGCACTGAAGAAGGTCAACAACCAGCTTGCTCCAAACTGGAAGACCAACAAGGAACTCTCCAAGACTGCTTCATCTCGAAAAGTCCGAGATGGCTTCATTCAGATCCAGTCTCTCCTGAAGAAGGAGCTTCAAGGCTCATTGACCACGCTTATCAACGCTATCGACGCCTTCGACAATGACTTCGTCAAGTTTCCTCTCAGGCGCAACAAGATGGAGGTTGCGTGGGGTGCGGCTCCATTTGACCGCTGGACCAACCTTCAATTCAAGTACCCGTGCAGAAAGGAAGTCACCGAGACTTTCACTGAAGCAGGCTTTTCGAAGGATTTTACATGGTCAAAGTTTAGTCCCTGTACTTTCACCGCTCAGAGGCTCGATTTACCCAAAGGCTGGATTCCTTATATCAAGTATCGGTTTGTCGCGGCATGATAAGGCTTTCTATAGAATCGGCTGCCCTTTTCTCCAGGTGTTGTTTTGGTTCTCTACTGGAGTACGTGGCATGTCACTAGATTAATGGATCTGGGACGGAATAAAGATTAACTGGGCCCTCAAGCTTCAGATATAATTTCTATTATGATGTATTCGTCCCCCATCGTCTGTGGAGAAGCCTTTTCCCACCCATGTGTCACTGTCCAAGCAGATGCAGTCGATCACCAAGGATCATTACTTGCCCGATGAGTACATGTAGCCTTGTTCCTCTTCTTCTGCCTGCGCCTGTACACAATCTGCACAGGTAATTAGATCAAACTCCGTGCTCTTTGTTTGCACGCAATCATCCGTATCCTTGACCGTGCAGTCTAGTTTGCTGACTACAACCGGTAGTCCCTTCTCGTCCCCACAAGCCGGACACATGACGTCGCGATAATCGGTGTGACACATGGTTAAGATGGTGTTTGTAGTGAGTGAAGTTGTTGATCTGATTTGTGGTGTTATTAGAATGCTGTGTTTGTGTAATTGTTCGAGTTGGTGATGATGAAGGGGAATTCTGGGATTTCGTCGCAGACTTATACCATGCTGTACCTTTCAAGGTTTCGTGATTCAATCAAATAGTGAACCATCTCTGATCTAAATTACACGGCTATCACGCGTCAAGAGCTTAATCATGAACACAAACAGGAGTTCATGGTGCAATACAACAGTTGTTAAGACAGTGTTACTGAAGAATGACGCCTGATTAAGTCTCACGAGAGTGGTTGTCGAGTATTTGACGGTGGTCGCTTATTCAGAGCCACTGGCGTGGCAAAGTCCTTAGCTTCACAATGGACAATGAATAAGAGTGGTCTTGGGAAGAGTAGAATATCGCATGATTCAATTTGGTATTCATATTTTTATTATCGAGTCACAGACCTATGCATCTAAACAAGAGAATCCTTGGGCAACGAAGGAGCATCGCTCTCTTCCCAAGGATGCGCCCTCTCAGCAGCTCTCACCAACTCGACATGTTTGTCGCTTCGAGGTGTGATGCTGTAAGCGTAATCGACAGGGTGGCTGATGAGTCCAGGTGTACCGTCCACGACAACATCAATCTCCTTTCCATCCTCACCAACAGCCTTGCGCATGTTGAACACAGCCAAGAGTCGTACACAGGTCATGAAAATACTATCCTCAGCCAGGTAACGACCGGGGCAGATTCGTCGTCCGTATCCAAAGGCATACTCAGCGGGATCAGGCTCGTTTCGAGGCTCGATATATCGCTCGGGCTCGAAGGCAGACGGGTCATGGTACACTTCGGGATCGTGGAGGAGAGCCCAGGTGGATGGAATGAGGTAGGTTCCCTTAGGGATACGGTATCCTCCGTACTCGAGCTCTTCCTCGGTCATGTGGGTTGTGGTAGTAGGAACAACAGGCATCCATCGAAGAGCTTCCTTGCATAGGGCGCGGATATAAGGCATGTCCTTTTCGTCGTCAAAGTTAGGCAGTCGCTCGCCTCCGGTCACACGGTCAATTTCTGCCTGCGCCTTCTTTTGAACTTCGGGGAACTTAATCATGGCGAGAATAAAGCTGCTGATAGTTGAAACAGTAGTATCGGCACCGCCACCATACATGATAGTGGCAGTGGCCTTGACAGCATCGATATCTTCCTTGGTGGGCTTTCCTGTGCCTTGGTCGTTCTTGAAAGACTTGCTCATGAGGTTGGAGACATATGAAGGTCGGTTTGTTCCGGTTGACATCTGCTTCATAACGAAATCGTAGGGGACATCGAGACTTTGGTCGGTGACACGTCGCCACTCCCTGGCAGTCTTCTTGAAGCTAGTACCGGGGAACCAGTCAGGGAGGTTGTTGAGGCTAGGGAAGATATCGACAGCCCAAGAAAGGGGAACGAAGGCGTCGGAGAAATGGATCATCATGGTCTCGATGAGACTGACGAGAGGATCGACCTTGCGGGGCTCAATGCTGTATCCGTAGATGATTCGCAGAATAATGGCGGCAGCTTCGCTGTTACACACATTAATTAGCTTCTGAAAGGGTGTATTTCCATACAGTGACAGAACTTACGTCTTGATGTGCTTCTGCAATTCCTCAGGTCGTTCAAGGTTTCGGATAAGGAAGCGGAGCGACTCGAGATCCTGAGTGTCTCGGAACTCGGAGCAGATCAACTTGGTACCCATCTGCTGGTGCACCAGCTTACGAAAGTATCGGAACTTGTCGCCATAAGGGATAAGAGGAAGCATCACTTTGAAACCACAAAGCTCGCCTCCAAACGTTGCGCTGGGTCGAGAAGAGGTCTTGGTGGACCTCTTCTCAAGAAGCTCGTGCATAGCATCGGGGCTGTTGAGAACGATCATGGGCTGACCGAGGATGTTGAGAGAGCTGATGGGTCCATAGAGTTCCTTGTGCTTGGCCCAGTGCTTGTACTCAGCTGTGCCAGCGGGTGGGAGGTCGAGGAGGTTACCGATAATAGGGAGGGGCTTAGGCCCAGGTGGAAGAGGCAGACCAGTCTGCTTCTTGGGGAACAAGACATAGTAAACAATGAGTGCGGCGAGAGCCACAGCCGGCAGAAGGAGTAACCCCATAATGGCAGAACAGCAACACAGGAGATTAATACTATCACAGCTCACGAGACAAGAAGAGTTATGCGGGCAAGAGCTATATATGTGGGCTTTCGAACGATCTAGCTACTTCAAACTCGCAAAACTATCACAAGCAATTTTCTTATGCTGCGTAAGCTTCCACAGTGAAACAGCTGTTGGTTGCTCTCTAGAGCTGCACATACGTGGGTCACTTGCAAGGGGTTCTTTGTACCTCACCAACAGGATGCGAGTCAGTCAAGGGTTAGGAGTTTGACGATGCACACATAAACGGAAGATGATTCTCAATTTGGCTCCTGAAGGATGACTCCGATGCTTGCACCCTGTCGGCAGTATGCATGCACTGTCTAGTTCGTTCGCAACACGAGCCAAAGCTTTACCGAAAAAGGGCAACGATAACCACAACCTGACGTGCTTTCTGAGCATCATTGAATGTTAGGCGAGGGGTACCAAGCCCCGTGGTAGCGAGGATCAAGGTGGGAGTAAGCGGCGAATAGAGAATTATGTGTGTCCATTTTCATATGAAGATCTCCGTAGGTCCCCGCAGAAAGGTGACATTCGACAGTGGACAGAATGCATGTGCCGAATTATGAGTTGTTACGACGGGGGCTCTAGCGAATCAGGAAATTCGATTTTCTAAGGAGGACCAGTCGTGACGAAACGGCTTCGAGCCTTTTTGAGTTTATCCTAGGGTTTCACACAAGGATTATTGACAAGGAACGGCCCGGGTTAACATACCTGCATTCGAGCCAACGGATTGGAGCTAACAGGATCGTCAAAATCTTTTGCCAAGATAGTCAGCAACATGGTCACAGTCGGTGAGGCGAGCAAAGCCGTCGAACAGGTGGTAGGGCAAGAGATGCGTGGAGGGGGAAGAATGTAACTTTGCCATGTTTCCCCCGCGCTGCTGTATGTATGACCATCAGATAACGAGATGTGGGCCGGATGAGGAACCCAGGGCAAGTTTATGCAAGCTGTTCAACGATTCGAGTTGCGATTTGAGACAGCTGCGTCAGCTAACTTGATTCAACGTCCTGACAACCTCCTGGGCCTAAGCCGTCGACCGTTGAGAACAAGACAGGTGGAGGGACCAAATTAGCGGGCGAGTCATTTATTGCCCGCGCTTATCCATTATTTTCTTTAGCAAAACAGGGGGCCTGGTACGGATCTCTATCCCCATGTCGGTAGTTGTCGATCTTTTCGGAGCTTGATTCACCCGAACAGAAGATCCTTCTCTGGCTGGACTAGGGAGGAACAGGGACTGTTTGAATTAAGAGCCAACGAGATATGAACTGCCGTGAATATTATGACAATGAGACATGGAACCAACGCCTGAAGGAAGGATGCATGGTATCAACTCCACCATTTCCCGTATAAAGCCGAATATAAAGCCAAGAAAGCGACATACGAAAATGAGAAAGCATAAAGATGGAGCTGAACATGTCAACGCTGAAACGATGCCTGAAAGAGTTGCAGTTTCTTGTAAACTCTATTTAGGCGAAGATGGCGTCGGACCGGCATGCGAATGTGACAGAGAGAAGTAAAAGTAAAAGTCACTATCCCAGTCCTCCCACGTTATCTGCCTTGTCCATGTTGAGTATCCAGCTCATTGATATGCCTACTGTCGCATGAAAACCAAGGGTTTCAAAGACGTTGATGCATTATGATCTTGTCTGGCTCCTTCTGTTGGACGAGTAACTCGATACAGCCCCTGTCGGTGAATTTCCACTCCAGGATTCCATGGACAGGGTAGTTTATTTGGGTCGCAGAAGTGGCTTCATGTATCCGTACTTTCGGTTGCTTGTTGATTGAACTCAATCGAGTGAACAGAAGTATCTTTTGCTGACATCCAAGGATACCGATTTCATGTCTGTGGGATGATGCCAGTATCACACGTGGATGTGTATCATGTAGAGTGTTGTCAAGAGACTATCGTAACGTCTCGGAAAACCCGATGTACAATCTTCCAATAAGGATCGTCTGACAAGAGAAATGAGTTGAAGGGTTCTCACACCATCTTCTGTACCCCATAATGGGGTAGAATTCAGGTCCAGCTGTCAGCAATGGATCAGCAAAGGTGGCCGAACCTTGAAGCCCAAGCTACCCCCCCTCAGGGTATCAGAGAAAAATTGGCCGCTGGAAGCATAAGAGACGAAATTAGTAGATCAGCTTATGCTACTTAGACTACACTCTTTAGGCTATTTATTTTTGTAACCTAAGACTTAGGAGGTCAACTTTTCTGCTACCCAGTAGCCCCCAAGTTCATTCGGGCACATGTGCCCAATGGTTAAAGGTCGCACTACGGCTCATGTACCCGCGAGACATTGTAGATTGAGAGAACATGAAGCGCGTCTATCATGGGACGAGAGAAAAAATGCATTCTTGCTCCCATCGCTTTCTCATGCAAAGCCATCGCGCCTCTGTTCATTCACATGTGCCCTTGGACATAAATAAATTTAGCGGCTGTAGCGGGGTCGTGACCCTGTGGGACGGCTAATACAGCCTCAAAGCTTAGCTGGGTTAGAAGTTACGGGGTCTCCAGTCTTAGCAGGTGTCTTTCCACAATTAGACCTGGTCTTCGATTATCTCATTCCATAGGATCATGATTGAATAGACTCTTAGAAAGGGACAATTGGAATGAATCAGCGTCACTGCATCGGACAAACAGACTGCAATTGCCGGTTGCTGGTCACCAAATGATCAACGATAGGTGCATCTTCACCCAAGACATGCACACGGTGTTGGCATTCTTTCCACCAACAACCTGACAGGGCTGCAGTTTGATCCATTTTTGACAAGCGATCGCCAATAACTCTCGGACCTTTACAGATGTTCTCTGCAGCATAGCGTAGATGGAAATCTTAAGTCGGGGGTCGGGCTTGTATAGGAAGTTGGGACCTTTGCTTTACGCATGTCTTACTGCAAGTGTTCATGTGGCCAGGCCAGGAAGTTGGCTGCGGCACAAGTAATATCCTACAGGAAACATCTTTTTAACGAGTCTACGAGTGTCGAGTTTCTGCGAAGCAGGTCATGCTGACGCGTGTCGCTATACAGAATCTGCAACATGTCGTGGTATAGAGTCACCATGCGAATGTGGTGCCAAGTGCATGTTGGCCTGCCCGATGGTGGCGTTGCGCCCCATATACCGGCCCGCAGATGATTTCTGACATCTCAGATGCGATTGTCGGATGTAAGCATGCAAGTTCGATCTCGCACGTGTTCCTCAAGCCAAGCATGTTGGTTGTGTTGGTCGCGGTTGGACATGATCGCCAAGAATGCTCGGCATTGAGCCAAACACATCTTGTTCAAGCACATTGAACTCGCTTTGTAAAATGTATATTTATCGCTAAGGCGTTGGGAACTGATCTATCTGGGTATCGTAGTTCCGACTACAGAGCTTGCGCCCTGGCCCAGCCTTCCTCCTAGAATCCGATGCTTTGATCTATGGATCCTCACTTCTTCTTATCCTCCGCAGACTTGATGGCGTGTTCAAAGTCCACATACGACTTCTTGAGCTTGTCGTGGGCTCTATCGACAACGTCAAGCTGAATTCTAGTCTCTCGCCATATGACGTCCGATTTGCCGTGGGGGTTAAGCGCCTCGTCGTCTTTGACAGCGCTCGAAAGCTTTGAGCGGACTCGATTCTTGATTGGGGTTCCTTGAGGACGTCTTGCAGGTTGCCTCGCGAAGATGGGATCAAGGCGCGGGGTGCCTATCGTGTTGCGAGGGACGTCGGCTTGGTGAAGTGCAAGCGGATGCGGGAGGGATTCGGGAGCTAAATGGACTGGTCAGCTGATGATAGAGAATCGCTTCCAAATGCCTTACCGGGTTTCTCTTGGCCTTGGATTTGTGCTTCTGCTTCCTTGCTGTACGTGAGCTTCCAACTCAACGGATGCACCAAGCGGGCCGTGTATTCCTTGTTCGGGATCGGTTCGGGGAGCGGCGCTGGAGCGGGATCCAGCAGCTTCTTGACACGCTCGAGATCGTCTCCCGTCAAAGATAGGGTTTGGACGGTCGATCTGGGCGTGTCGGAAATTTGCGAGGGCGGTATTTTGGTCGGGGGCCGGCACGTAGCCTCCCAATACAACCTGGAGACCTTGGTCATCTTGGTCATGGCTGAGTTGTAATGTAGAACGATGGGGAGGATTCGGAATAGCGAGCGCTGTGTTGTGCTGCGATGCGACGGGGTCGTTGGTCTAAGATTGTGAGCAAGAATCTCGATACGGAGCACATAGCATTCGTTAAGTAGCGATCCCACGACAGAAGGAAGGAGCAATAACTGCAGATGCAAATGCAAATGCAAATGCAATTACGATGCGGGGACAAAAGAAGGCAGCAGACGGGAGACAGCAGCGCCATTGATGTTTGTTTTGTGCAGTGGCATGGCAGTGCCAAACTACGAAGGCAGCCAGCCGACAACCTGAGCAATCCATCGTTTTGGTGTTTGTAGGCATAACATGGCAGCTGGCAGCTTCACGGCACTGCAAAGGCTGCGCCTGTCGCAAATACACAGCTACCACGAGCATACAGAGCCAGTGTCATACTGAACAGTCAGTCATAGTAGGGACGGTATAGCAAAGCCAACGTTTTACGTGGTATCTCGTTCGTCTCGATGGGCATTTGGAAGGATGGTTCGTTTACGCGTCGCGGTGCATGACGTCAATAGCAAGGCTGCAGAGGCAAAGAGATTGCCTGGCTCGTGGAGCTCAGTTGTTTCGAGGCCTAGATTTGAGGCAAGAGGTGATTTGTAGCCCAACTCGATTGGTGTAGAGATGTATAGACCCATCATGGCTGGGTTGAGCGCGAGGGAGATGGCGAGGGCATCCGCCTCGGCTATTCAGCGGCAGTAGATTAAAGTATGCACTAACAATTTCCCCAGTAATGGATTAGTGCTAACGACGGCCTGTATGGCGCAACCCTGTCGCGCTCAACCCCATGGCCAACAATTGAGCACCTCAAGCGCCTTGAGCAATAATCATGTCATGTTCTTTCAGTCGCCCATGACCAGTAGGATACCTGACAGCGACCCGTGTCTGACAGACAAATAAAAGAATGAGATACGTACCCAACAAATGCAGCTTCGACTGAAGAGCGCCCTCTCCAATTGACCTATCAATTGTTCAACAATGGGTTTTGCATGCGACCCTTGTTCCATCCGAAAAATAAAATGCTACGAAGGATTGCCTTGTCAACAATGCTCAGCCGCTTCTTTGTCATGTACCTACGATAGGAAGCGTAAGAAATCTGGTCCTAAAGGTCCGCGGAAGCGCACAAAAGATGCAATTGAGCAAGCTCAGCAGTCTTGCAAGCGCACGCGACATAAAACTACTGACAGTGAATCTGACGTCGCAAATGCGATTGCAGCCTCTTCATCTCTAGCTCTGGCGAACTCGCATTCGGAGACGTGTGATGCTTCAAGCAGTCGGGATGGCGACAGATCTAATGGCCCTCCCAGTATTGTATCAGCACAGCCCTATGGCCGAGTCTCGCTCTCGTCATTGGCCTATTATTTGAACATATACAACAGCTGTCTGTACGTCGTGTGGCCCATCGTCGACCATGAGAAACTCGTCCAGCGTCTGCACCAAGGCGACAACAAGATCGCATACGCCCTTGCCACTTCAATATGCTCAGCAACAGTAGCCCAACTTCAGCTCCCGCCAGATGAGCATGGCAATTCCTCGCACTCGATGGCATATGAGACTGAAAAGACAAGGCTCATGCTAGATTATCACAAGCACCAAACAGTTGACGCATTGCTCACTTGCTTCTTTCTTCACGCTTTCTACGCCGATACTGGAAAGTCCACAAAGTCCACATTGCTTCTGCGAGAGGCCATCGCCCACGCCCACATTCTTGGGCTACATCATGATATATTCTACGCTGAGTTGGATGCTGAGACGATTCAATACTATCTTCGGATTGCATGGGTTTTATTTATAACAGACAGGTCAGTGCCCCTCGTCACATTATCATTGTCATGGTTCAACCACTAACACAAACCCAGAGCTCATTCTTTGCAACAAGACATACCCCCAACATTCAAGCTTAGCCCAACACTCCCACAGCTTCAATCGCAACATGAACCTGGCCCTGGTTCGGCTTTTCGTAGCTTGTGCAAGCTTTTCCAGGCCTTTGATGATGCCTGTCCTTCGGGTATCAGCTCGAAACAAATTGGTCTTCTCGGTGCTATAAGTTCTCAATTGCAGGCGAAGCATCCTCTGCCACTCTGTGAAAATGAGGTTCAGAGAGCCGACATCGTGGTAACCGACTCCTGGCTCAGGGTTGTGCTATGGAAGGCCGCGATTCCATTTGTAGATGCCAACACAGATCCGTTTGACCAAAATCTGAGCGTGTCATTTCCCGCATCTGTGGCGCATGATTTACTGTCGAGACTGACTACTCTGTCATCGTGCGCTCTGGAAACTCATGGTCCTGGAATGGTAGCTACCCACTTGGTCCATACAGGAGTTCCGTAATGCTGACTTCAACCAGGCATCAAAGCTATTCGAGGTTGCAAACTCGGTTGCAGACGTCCTTATCTGCGCCCCAGAACTTGCAACCAGAGACTCAGTGCATGTCGGGCCGCGGGATGTCTTGGCTGCTTTGAGCAGCTTGATTGCATCGCTACGTACAACCGGCAACTCTACGCTTCTCACCTTGTTGCAAGAGAAAATGGTGGAATGCGCTCTGTACCAAGCCCAGCCAGGAAGGCTGTTGCAAATTACTGATGTATCGGATGAGGATCTACACGATGAACGTAGTCACACGGTCGAATGAGAAAGCAATGTATTATCCGGAGCTGATTTCCATAAGCCAACGTCCATTCGGGGTGAGACAAATTGGCCGCTGAAAGCATAAGAGACGAAATTAGTAGGCCATCTTTACATTGCTTAAACCAAGCTCTTAAGCTGTTCACTTCTGTACCCTAAGACTTGAGATCCCTATTGCACATCATAGTTGTTGGCCACCAACTTGGGGTCTTATGACAATGACATTGCTACAGACGGATTAACCAACCAGGCATACAAAAGCCTCGAAGGGGCGTATGGAGATCACATCCTGGGACAAATCAATCTCCGGGTAGTTGGACAGCAAAACCTTGCTCGACTGTAGACCGGTCGAAGCAGGTACCGGCCAGGCAATCTCTCGATCTCGAAAACTGCAAACAACAATAAGCTTTTGCTTTCCGTCAGATCGAGCATACGCAAAGATATCGCTATTCTCCGCGTCAAGCAACTCAAAGTCGCCATAGACAACAATATCCTTAAGCTCTTTCCGCAGGGAAAGCGCAGATCGCCAATAGTCAAACACACTACCCTTTGTGTTGGTTTGGGTTGCTGCGTTCCACTGTTGGTAGTCGTCATTGACTCTGATCCAGGGCTTGCCCGTTGTGAACCCGGCATTGGGCGAAGAATCCCACTAAATTACTGTCAGCACATCTTCATCTATTGTGAGATCTCATACTGACTTGTACTGGTGTTCTCGCGTGATCTCGCGCCTTGAGCTGGTACTCCTTTCGAGCAAGCTCTAGAACCTTTGCATCGGAACCCGTTGTCCGCTTCAGCCTGGAAAATGTCAGACAGAACAATTACAGTAGCAGCTCGCGATCTTACTCTTCCCAATGGTTCAACGTTTCTACATCACGATGCTCAGTCATTTCCCAATCTGGAGGCATGTTGGCCATGCCCAATTCCTCGCCTTGGTACACAAAAACAGTTCCGCTTTGGAAGCAGAGAAATGTCGATAACATCTTAGCCGACATCTCACGGTATACAGGCTTGTCGGATACCCATCGACTGATGGAGCGCGATTGGTCGTGATTTTCAAGGTAAAGAGCGTTCCAGCCCTTGTTGTTATACATAAACGTCTGCCATTTATTGACAATCATCTTGAGCTCTTTCATTTCCCATTTCTTTGCGGAGAACTTCCCTTGGTCACCATGATCCATGTCAACGCTGTAAAAGCAGTCAGCAGATATGCCCTTGGTCGAACGAGTGTATTATCTTACATCTCAAAGTTGAAGATCATATTCAGCTCGCCTCGGCTTTCTCCAACGCTCTTGATGATTTCTTCGGGGTCTTGAACTGCAGGCATCTCACCGACGGAGAAGGCATCATACTCTTTGAGGATAGAGCCAATGTCGCGAAGATACTCATGAAGCCGAGGGCCGCAGGCGTAATGGTCGTGACCAAATTGATACTCGGATCCTAGAACCGTGATCGGGGCATCAGGTAGTCCCTCCGATTTGCTGATAAAGTTTATAACATCCATTCTGAACAGTCAGCATATTTTGAGTAACTGATAGACCGGCACATACCGAAAGCCGTCGACGCCCTTATCTAACCAGAAACGAATGATTTCGTGTACGGCTTCACGTACAGGAGCATGTTCCCAGTTGAGATCGGGTTGTTCCTTGGCGAACAGGTGAAGATAGTACTCATCAGAAGCTGGGTCGTATTCCCACGCACTGCCTGTAACAGGTTAGTGACTTGATAAGAATAGTATGATGATCGAATCATCTACCTCGAAAGTAAGAGAGCCAGTTGTTTGGTGGATGTCGCTGGCCGTCTTCGTCATATCGAGGCTTCCTCCAGATGTACCAGTTCCTGTAAGGATTATCTCGTGACGACTTGGACTCTTGAAACCACTTGTGCTGTTATATCTATGAGCAATGTCAAACCGCGTTTTTCAGGGTGTTTGTTATACCTGATCAGAGGTATGGTTGACAACAAGATCCATCAGCAGCTTCAACCCTCTCGAGTGTAGGCCCTCGATCAATCGTTCAACATCAGCCATAGTTCCATACTGAGGATCAATGTCGCGGTAATCGGCGACGTCGTATCCCATATCAATTTGGGGCGATGGATAGATGGGACATAACCAAATAATGTCAACACCAAGTTGCTTGAAGTAGTCGAGTTTCTCGATTATGCCCGGGATATCACCGATGCCATCTCCGTTAGTGTCTTTAAAGGACGAAGGGTAAATCTGGTAAACCGACGCCTCCTTCCACCAGGCTGCAGTGATGGGACTGTTGATATTCTGTATTGCGGGAGACATGTTGATTGATTATAGTCTTGGAATATTGGACAAAAAGGGCTGAATAACAGGATATCTGTTGGGCATGGCAGATCCAAGTGAGGAGACAAAGATAAGCGTCATGTGTCAGCGCACGCTTCGTATGCATGATGCATCGATGAGTGTACCAATCATCATTTTCCAAAACCCCCGGAAATCATTCCGAAAAATGTTAATTCCTGTTTCGCTCGAGAACGAGATTTCTTTCTTTTGATAAACCATGCGCCAGTCATGTCGTCAAGCTGATCACAGGATATCAGCGTCTTGGTTGTTGGGCTGTTGAGAAATTATCCTACAGACATGTTGATAGAGGCGCAATAAACTTCAGTCTATATGATTTTGATTTACTCGCCAATCCGCAACGATAGCTATTCCTCCAAGTTTGGAGATCTCCCCGAATAGCTCAGCTGGAAGAGCGTTCGACTGTAATTGTTATATGTCATCGAAAGGTCACTTGTTCGATCCAGGTTTCGGGGAGCTGAATTTTTTGCCTTTTTCCATCCGTGAACCCTGCTTCCCCGCAACACCACAAACTTTGATGGGAAAAGTTACACAACCGACGATGTTGTTGCTATCTTTACTCAGTTTTTATCTTAGTATTTAAATAATCTTCCATTAAGGTAGATTCATAGAATATATATTTTTATTTTAACAGAACAACTTATGTCTTTCCTTCCAGGTCGAGTTGGCAGCACGCAAATAAACTCCAGGTGTTGTGGGAACTCATTCATTACATACTGTAATAAAGGAAAGTGAGAAACTTTAAGAAAGCTTCTATTTAACCTTATATATTTTTATTCTATTAACTCCATAAGCTGAAGCCCCAGCCTTCTCAATTTATTTAAGACTTTATTAATGAAAAATTTCCAAGGTGTCCCCAACAATAACTAACTTTCTCAGCAAGATCACATGCGCTGTGATAGAAGAAGCTTCTTCCAGGCTTTACGCACAGTAGCTGTTTCTTCCTTCTGCAGCACATTGACCTGTCTGGCCTTTCTAACTCTCGTCTTTCTTCATCTTCTATCATTAGGACCGTTGTCCCTCTCTTGCTGGCCCAAGCTTATCGATGGCCATGAGTGATACCTTTCACAAATTTGTCGAGCTTCCGACGGAACTCAGGCACTTGATCTGGGAGGCCGCCGTCGATCGTCTACCGGGTGTGCAAATTCTTGACGTTTGCATCTCCCACCCATCCAACAGAAATGCTCGCCGCAACGACCCCTACACACTGCAACTCGCACTGCCCAAAGTCAAAGATAAACAGCACCACCTCGGAACCCCTCGGTCGCGATGGTGGCTGAATGGAAATCCATCAAAACGTCTTGCCGACCACAGGTTGTGGATGGCTTGTAGAGAGTCACGACGTGTCATATAGCGGCTGAATAAAAGTGAAGAAATTCATTTCTTCACACACGATACACAGTTACTCGCAATGCGACCATATCGAGACCTGTCACTTATCCAAGATAACGTATTTGCGTGGGCTGACTGGGTAGAGCCTGGGACTCTAAAACCACACCAAGTCGCCTTCGAGTACGACTCGTCTCGGTCTACGTCCAAAAGGGAGGAATATGGAGACCGCTTCTGGCTTCGTATAATCGGATCAACTGCCATTAGATTTGCTTTACATGTTGAAGCAAGTGAAAGGTTATCGATAGTCGACTACAGTTTGGTCCGTCGATCTGCTGGTACATGTGGACTCGATGGTCGTGCCCAAGAGTCTTTGGTATCCTTCTATGCCGGAGGATACAAGCTCGTTCAAGTTGACATGCGATGCAACGACAGCATGGAACTGGAGTTGGTAGGATGGGTGTACATCGAACCTGAAGATGGAGAATCATTCGTGTTAACATCGATCGACATACTCAACAAAATAGGACACTTGATTGAGAGAGAATTCGATCTAGCCAGGAGAGGAAGTGTGCTCCAGCAAGTAAAGCTTTTGACACTAGAAGAGTGTTGAAGAACAATATGTACGAAAAACTGCCGAAATCTGTTCACTATTGTTTTTCTACCCTAATCTTCTGCCATTCTAAAAAAGCTCCCTTTGTACCCTATAGAAACCCATACATGCAATTTTACTCTCCTCCAGCTATAAGCGCTTTAAATAACACGAGCCCGTTGGTTTCGGTTCTTGGACCACCTGGCACCGACCCTTGTTGGCCTCTACTAGTCTTCCTATGGTCACGAACAGACCATGACCTAGACCATCTCTCATCTAAAGCCCCAGTGTGCTCATCATTGGGAGGAAGTAAAGAGACACCCACCAAACAGCCACCAGTCGGAAGCTTGTCTGATCACTCTTACGATCGCGGCGAATGAGCATGTGCGCCGCTACCAGAGCCCCGGTGACCATGGGTAGCATGCAGCCAATAGCTCCAAGACCCCAGTAGAAAGGGCAGATTACAGACCAAATGCATACTCCCACAGCTGTGATCCAGCGTGTCGGTGCGTCGCCAAGAATTAGAGGGAAAGTTTGACGGTCGATCAGCTTGTCACCCTCCTGATCGCGCAAGTCCTGGACCTGGATGGTGGTGAAGACCAAAGCAGCACAAATCAGGAACCAGCCCAGACCCTTGTTTGTAAACTCGAACTTGACATCCGAGTTGGACTGAATGGCCATCACGGCGATACGAAGGGTTGCCACACGGTTCGTGTTGATACCGCAAGCGTTCATAAGAGCACGTTGCCACCAGCTCTTGTCACCCCAGGCACGCTCGTTGTAGAGCCAGGTGCAGAAGAGGTAGAAGCACGTCTCCTGCCACCCACCCATAACGGTAAAGCATAGCGTTAGCAGTGAAGCAATCGCAATCAGTTGCCATCGGTGGGTCAGCTCAGGTGAGATACGGCCAGCTGGGATAGGTCGCCAAGGCTTGTTTGCGCCATCTTCAATGACAGATTGAGGTTGACGCTGGTTTCCGAGATTGAAACATAGCGTCAAATGCCATGTGAAGTAGAGGGCCACAAGGATGCCTTTGCCCATATCAGCCCAGTGAATGTCTGCATTGCAGATGGCACCGGGGCCGGCGAGGATCCCTGCGACGGCAAACGTGGTATTGATGCCCGTGGAGGTGGGCATATCACTCTTTGTGAACATCCATATTGTTTCGCAGTGGTAAGCGAGTCTCTGCATGAAGCTCGACTTGTCCTCTTGTGCATTGCATGCTACCTTGTGTCAGTCACATGTGGGAGTGGATGTTGTTGGTCCAGGGGTGTTTACCTGAATGTTGGGTCGCTTCCTTGTGTTCCGTGCATTGCATTGAACTCTGTCGCAATGAAAAGGGCGCATTATGGCGCTTGGTAATAGTGACAGACTTGCTAGCCATTGTAAAGACGATTAACGAAAAAGGATATGCAAGAATAAGATAGAAAAGCTCAGTTAAGAACCAGGATAGATTTTCAAACGATTTTTTTTTGGTGACAAGATGCCACTACTTATTCATTCCACTTGAAGCCGATACCGTCATAGTCGGTGCTCGTAAACCCCCTTAGATTCTGTAAGGAACGCGTACAAGCCCGGAAAACCCTAACATGACCGAGGCTATGGGGTTTCAGGTTAGGAACTAATAACGATCGTCCCAGTGAGTTCTGGGAGTCTTTGATAAACCGTTGAGCTAGTCAAGGGTTAGTGGTGAGGGCCACTTGTAAATGTAACGGTTCCCGGCTCCGGGTTCAATGGAGCCTGTGGAAACTAGGGTCCGGCGTGCCGGGTCAAGGTTCGAACCATAAGGAGGATCGGCAAAGTGGAAATCTAACGGATGAAAAACGGACCAGGCAATTGGACATGTAACGAAATACTGAGCGGTGAGAGCCCTTATCTTGTAATTATGGGCTTGGGAAACACGAGAAAAATGTCCAAGGCTTCGAAAGAATATTCCATGACGAATGACAGCCCATGGCCGTTTACGGATGCGTCCATCCCGGGAAATTGGGTCTTCCATGTAGTATTACGTGAAAGTCCCGATGTTTCCCCAAGCTGTAAGTGCGAAATAATGAGCACCGGCAGAGGCTACGCTATTCATTCATGATTGGAAGACTTACGCTTCTTGAGTCATGGACTGACGATTAAGTGGCACCTTGAAAAGCTTGTCACTGTCAAAGACTTGGTCAGAGTGCTACTCTGAGCGAGGTCTGTCCAAACTGCCGTGCTTGTGGGTACTAGAAACATTGGCCTCCCGAGTCTCAGGGTACGAGACGAAAACAAACAGCGGAACAAGCCTGGTCTAAGTGACATAAGCTGACCTACTATTTTGTTTCTCTAGCCCTCGGCAGTCAAGTGTTTCCTTTCGTACCCTAAAACGTGCAATTTATGAGAATACAATACAACATCACAGCTCATGAGTGGAGAGCCACTGTATCGGGTGCATACTTCGGGATGTTTCGATGCATGTTCTTAATGTTCTTTTTCTTCTTCCTTATGTAGACCCTGTAGGATACGGGCACGCATAACTTAACTTCATGATCATGTAGTCGAAATAATTTCTCAGATATATTGTAAATTTCAAAGATCAGCAGAATGAACGGGAGTAAGCATAACTTAAAAATATATGAAAGTCAAAAATACAGGCTAAACATTATTTTGTCTAGGTATCCAACGCCAATGGTATATCGTATAGTAACAACACATTCTGCAAATTATCTAAGAATCCCAAATTGGTCCAAATGCCGGCACACCCAAAGCCTGCAAATCCAAGACAAGATCTATTGTGAGCTTCGGATTCGAGATTACAATTACAGCCTCACTCTCCGTCTTTTTGTAAAGATCAAGGACTGTAGGGAGAGTATTCGGTCTTCCCATTGTTGAAGTGTTGTGGATGTGTGCGTCATCACCCATCTCCTCGATGATAGAAGCGATATTTGGTCCGTAGGTTTTGAATGGGTCCCTAGTTGACCAGAATAGAGTCACCCTGGTCTGTTTCGCTAGGATGACCGGAAGACAAGGCGCAATACCCGAGCCTGTAGCTACCAGGACGATGCTCTTGAACATGGGAGCAATACGCAAGACACCGCATGTTGGTGTACGTCGGACATAGACATGTCGGGGAGGATCATTGATGAGCTTTTTGGTCCAATCGCCAGCGTTGGAAATGACAAGCGAAAACCCGTGTTCCTTCGGGTTGTTGACGGTTGCGAATGCGTGCCACTCCATCAAAGGCCGCGATGATAGTCGAATAGTTGTTCCAGGTTGAGGGTTGGTGTAGTCAAAGTACATCCGAAGAGCGTGTGATGAGAGTCGTTCTGACTGGACCTCTACCTTTCGGCAGTTGAGCCATGTAGAAACAACGCAGCAAGTTGAAATGAAGACAAGCCAGATATTGGCGCTGCCAAATACCGAAGCGGCAAGGGATTGGCCAGGGGCAGTATTGAGTTTTGCTTCCAGAATTGTCATGCACCATAAGAGGGCAAGAGTAGACCAACCGGCAAATCGATGAACAGCCTCAAAGGCATTGTGCATCTTGGCGCGAATAGTTGGGTAAGACATGGCCAGTATCGCTACGAGTAGGCAATCCAGCATGTACACCACGACGATATGCGCCCACATGACGCCATCACGGTGCTTGGCGATGTGAACATCTCTGGTCTTCTGGATTGAATATAGAATGAACCAAAATACTGCTGCCACACCGCAACCGCTGTGCAGGCCACCGAGGTGGTAGATCTTACCCGCTCGCTCTCTCATCCATAGCGGCCATGTTGTGGGGATAGCGGTAAAAACTTGATAGAGGCCGTTGACAATGTGCTCTTCTCGAATGGCGATAGAAACAACAAGGTTGATCGACGTTGCCAGACCACAGGTCGTGGGGTTAGGGTGACCATTGAGCCACCATAGCCAAAAGAAGATGATGACGCCAGCGCGGTTGGAAAGGCAACGCCGGACACAGAATCCGATTTTCCGAGGAAATACACCGCATAA